>NC_066607.1:1955000-1977500 GCF_905475345.1 Vespula vulgaris
GTAATACGAGATAAAATTCGAAGTACCACCTAAACGTTTGAAATGGGAACTTGGCATCAGGTTGATTTCCTATCGAAACATTCCGATGAGAGAAAGAAGGGGAGCGACAATGTCGTGCGAGTATTCGAGAGTCGAATTGCCGAATCGAAGGTTACGACATAAATCCATTGTCCTTCGACGTGCCAAACCCTGCTTGCCCTCTGACGTAGTACCTATCCACGATCGTTTAATCAGATCTTTCTTCTGTCATCCTACCTTTTCTCTCTCTCTCTCTTTCTCTCTCTCTCTCTCTCTCTTTTACACATACATACACAGTCATGTGGTATACGATATACATATACCATAGAATTTCTACTTTCACATATATACCTCTGTACGTATATACGTGCATATATATGTTTTTCTATACCTACATGTATGATGTATGTATGTATATATGTATGTATGTATGTATGTATGTATGTATGTATGTATGTATGCGTGTAGTATTATACTAACGGAGTACAGTGAAGAATGGTCGTTGCAGAAAAATCTTTCGATGTGTCCCTCCCCCGTATCGACCATAATTCACTGTTGTTCTCGTACTGCGTCGATTTTTTTTCTTTTCTTTTTTCTTCTTCTTTTTTTTCTTTCTTTCTTTCTTTCTTTCTTCCTCTCCTCCTCCTCTCTCTTTTTTTGCTCCTTTTTTCTTTCTTTCTTTCTTTCTTTTTTTTTTTTTATATTGTTCTCCTGCTTCGTCCCGCGAGTTTCCATTTTTGCGAGTCGAAAGACACATCTATCTAGTTTTCTCTTACGCTTACGATCTCTCCTCTCTCTCTCTCTCTCTTTTTCTTTCTTTCTCTCTCTTTCCCTCTCTGCTTCCAATATCACCAGCGTCTCTTTCCTATCTTTCCCATTTCCTTCCCCTCCCCCTACCATCGTCTCTCTTCCATCCTTCGAGCAGTTTCATCTCGTTATTGGCTAGAGAATAGCGGGCTATCTATCAACGTGCTTTTTACGATAGCGTGGACGCCGCTATATTCATAGAAAAGATAGACCGTTCTATCCCTTCTCTCCTAACTCTTCCAACTTCTACCTCGCTCGTGCTCGTTAGATTCGACCTTTCTTCTTTTCCTTGTATTTTTTTGATTCTCTCTGTTTCTCTTTCTTTCTCTCTTTCTCTCTTTCTCTCTTTCTATACATCTCTTTCCTCTTCCTCTTTGTTTTTACACCGCGAAACTCGCAGATCTCGTTATCCATTGCGCGCATCCTCATTCATATTCCCATCCCCTACCTTTATCTTCCTCTGACTCCATTCGTTCTCCTGCCTCAGAGGATATTTAAAGATATGAGATTTTCTAGCGACCTGTATGTAGAGGATGTTGCGATGAGTGGAACTAGGAAGGAAACAATTTTAAGAAATGACTTTTAGAAAATTTTCATCGTTAACTCGTACTGTACTCTTAGTCGCTCTTCCGTAGATTAAGCGGAGGAAATCCAGTTTCGTTTATAAGTCTCTCTTTCTCTCTCTTTTCATATATATATGTATATATATATATATGTACGTACATATATATATATATCTATTTATATGTACATATATGTATATATATATATATTTGTCTCTCTCTTTCTCTCTCTCGTTTATCGTACCTTCGTGTAAACTTTGTAACTTCGCTTCGTATCTCTGCGTTATGTATTAAAGGATTAGCAGGAATTAACCATCTTACGACGAAACTTTATCTACTAGTTTAATGCCCGTATTTACGGTTTTCGCCCGTTTAATGGACTTAGTCCTCTAGGAGAAATCGTATTTACGTCAACGCGTATTTTACCAGGGAATTCTCCATTGTTTCTATTGTTTCGATGTTAGGAGAAGACGTTTCTCTACTTACTCTTCTCCGAGAACGTCTTGAAGACGTACTGAAACGGGAAAGATAGCGAGAAGGAGAAAGAGAGAAAGAAAGAAAAAAGACACACACACACACAGAGAGAGAGAGAGAGAGAGAGAGAGAGAGAGAGAGAGAGAGAGAGAGAGAGAGAGAGAGAAAAATTCCTTCCTTTATCAAACAAATCCTTCGATCTTTATTTCTAACAATTACAATTAAATTTTATTTCGAGTAGAATTTTTCTTTTGTTTCATTTTTGTTTCTTTTTTCTTTTTTTTTTTTTTTTTGAAACGAACGAACGCGGATGCGTTTGTTAAAATATATGGTAAAACTTGGAGATGTGCGATCGATAGAAAATTATGTGTGGTAGGATAACTTCGCTTTCTCAGTTCCGTTCTATACGTGTCTCTTTTCTAAAGATAGTCGACGATGAACGTTCGGAAAATTTTCTCGGATCGCGTGACAGTGCAATGACGAGACACCGTAATGACCGTAGCCGCTGATGTAACCGGTTGTTTCGCTTAGATACATACATACGTACTTTACTTACTTACTTTACGTACAATAACTACTAAAAGTTGCATAGGTTAAAGTGAACGGATTGTAAGGTAAGGTAACTATTGTACTTTTCTATGCCTTGGCCTTTTTCTCTTTTTTTTTCTTTTTTATCAACTTAATCTTTCATTTTCTATCTATATTTCGAGCGTGGATATCAAAAATTGTAAAGAAAGGGAAAAAAAAGGAAAACAGAAAAAATTTCGACGGATTTTAATAACTACTTACCTCGTCTAACGTCAAAAAAAAAAGAGACACGAAACTTCTTCTCCGAGCTGAGTTAGAATTTTTTAATTACGAAGGAACTTCTTTTCTCTTTTCTTTCTCTTCTTTCTCTTTTTCTCTCCATTTTTTTCTTTTTTCGTTTTTGTCGAAAACGACGACCAACAACGCATCGGCCGCCGTAAATCTGGATTATTCACGACTTTCGTTGTTAGGAGAAAATTGCAGAGTCCATTTTTTTCGTAACGTTCTTCGCGATCTTTATACAACCGTGACGTCAATACAACCCCAATCGATTCTTCACCCTTTATTTTTCTTTTTTTTTTCTTTTGCGTAAGCACACGATCAAGGATTTAACAGGGGAAACAATTAACGTGCTCTTTCTTCCATCTTTCGATTTATTCAAATTCATGTTCTGTATTATATTTTTTTTTTTTTTTTTTGAAAACAATGTTTTATACCGTATCACATTTATTTTATCAATAGACGTATGTGTGTAGGTGTATTCGCATGTATGAAAGATCGAAAAACCATGAAAGTCTTCGTTGCACTAAATAGATACTCTTATCGCTAGTTCGGTCTTTCACGAATGTGTGTATGTGTGTGTGTGTGTGTATGATGTGTATATGTGCATCCGTTCGAAAAGCTTAAACTCTCCGTCACGTTTATTTTAAGTCGTATGATATTAACTTTAAACCGTAATTGCATGAATTACTTGGAAAAGCTTACAGGCAATAATTATCTTATCATTAAAGGAAACTATAGTCGAGAACTATTTAAATAAAAAATAAAGAAGAAGAAGAAGAAAAAAGAAACGGAAAAAGAAGAAAAGAAACTTAAAAAAAAGAAAAAAGTCAATGATTATATAATTCGCTATCAATTTGTCGTCATATGAATCGGATATTTCTCGAAATGAATTATTAAGCGAATTACGCAAAACCTCGGGAAATTATCTTTAGGAAAATTACAAATCATTCCACAGATTTTTGTCTATTTTCCATTTTACGATATAAAAGACGGTTCCACCGACGTCAGTAGCTATGGATTATCTCTAATGTTTGAATTATTTTAGAATCGATCAAGTCAAAATGCAAAAAGAAAAAAAAAAAAGAGATGAGGAGAAGGACGAATATCGTTTTATCATTTCGATTGATTACGATGGATACAAACACACGTAATACGAAAACGTCGTGTAATATCGTTACGTGTTACTTTATTGCGTGATCTCATCGCAAATATCTAATAATATTTAAAAGCATTAGGTGTTCTTTCCATTCTTAAATCGAATTATACGAGGCCGCTCGAGACGAGCTACGTTTCGATATACCCTCCACAGTTTCTTTTAATGTAATAATTCTTACCGTGTATACACACATACACGCAGATGGATGCATGTACAGTCAGACAGATAGACAGACAGATAGACAGAGACATAGAAATAGACATACACGATTCGTTTAAATGTTTAATCATTCAAAACGGTGGTCGCACATTGCATTTCGCACGTTCTAAACGTGAACAATCGTTCTAATAACAATCGAAAGTAAACATCGAACCTATCCACGGCAGAAAACATTTTCCACTTTCTACATACATATATATAACAAAGATATACGTGAGAGAGTAATCACACACAAACACACACACGCGCGTATATAATTCGTTAGAAATTTCACCGAACGGTGAACACTGTAGCTTCGTGCGATACACAAGTTACAGGATAACGAACCGATTGTGAGGAGTATCGATGATTAATAAAAAAACGTCGATAATCGTTAAATCAATTAGTTCTGCTCTGTGTCGATGGCGATCGACGATTGATCGTTGAGGAATGTTTCTGTAAAAAAAAAAAGGAAGGAAGAAAGAAAGAAAGAAAGAAAGAAAGAAAGAAAGAAAGAGAGAAAAAAGAAAAGAGAGAGAGAGAAGAAAAAAGATAAAGAAAAAGAAAAAGAAAAAGAATCGTGTCTCTTTATCGACGATGACTCTGAGTTTAACCTTCTACGATTAGAGGTACATGCATAGATTGAACGAATAATAATAAGAAGAAGAATAATATGAGAGAGAGAGAGAGAGAGATAGAGAGATAGATAAATAGAGAGAGAAAGAAAGAAAGAGATGCTTACACACACACACACACACACAAGAGTAAAATAGAAGAAGAGAGAAAGAGAGAATGCAAAAGAGCTTTGAAAGTTCGAAGACCCCATAGGTCATTCCTGACGTTCGTTGGCGTTGCGCAACATATGGGTCGAGATCGATTATCGTTCGTTCGGTCGCGTGTGTAGGTCGAACACGACTACCATAGAAACTTTTAAGTGACAAAGCAAACTTGGATAACGTTCGCCGTCGTCCGCCGCCCCGGAACTTTTGTTTTATGCATGCGGCTTCGATCCTCTTATAAATAGATTATCGGCGGTGCGAGTAGCACTCTTAGGCGATATCTAACATATAACGCCACTTTAATTTCTACGGTGCCACCCACGTAGGTGGTTACGAGGGTCTTCTACCGTTTCGCGATCTTCTTCTTCTCTCTTTCTATATTTCTCTCTCTCTCTCTCTTTCTCTCTCTCGTTTTACTCGTTAGACGCCACCAGGTGTTACTGCTCGCATCGTCGATCTTACTTCAAGCTAAGACGTGGCGCCATATTTTCTTCTCTCACCCATGTGAGATTTACGAGACTTCGATCTGGACCACTCTAGAGAGAGAGAGGGAGGAGAGAGGGGGCAGAGAGAGAAGGGAGGGAGAGAAAGAGAAAGAAAAGCATTACGACGCCTTTGCGCTTTCGCCTTCTTCCTCTTGAAACCTTTTCGAGTTTGAAATAGAGAGAGAGAAAGAGTGAAAGAGGGAGGAAGGAGGGAGGGGGAGGTGCGTTTAGCAACAGGTGCGATGCGTCCGATCGAACGATTCCGTACTCAACCGTAGTACATACGTATGTATATATGTATATATGTATATATGTATGTTGTGTATGGATGTATGTATGTATGTATGTATGTATGTATATCGACGAAAACGGCTGCTCGCTATGAAAATTACTCGCAAAAACGAAAATTCTCTGAGTCAGTCAGCGGGAACGTAAATATTATCCTTTACTAATCCCTCAGGGTCGTTTCTAACCACGCATCAGTCACGATTTTGACGTCGATTAGAGCGCACGTACGGGTCTCGCATACAGACATATAAGTTTGAAATATTCTATATGCTATTTTGAATATCTTACCCGAAAAGTATCTATCTATCCCTTTCGAGTTTAATATATTATTATTTTTATTATTGTTAGTCCGATATAGTTCGGTTTTCTTTTTTATTTTTATTTTTCTAACCAGGAATTACGATTTTGAACGTCGATTACGATCTTTTCATGCTTTGGAAATATTATTTGCTATTTTGAATATCTTAATACGAGATCTATCTATTCATCTATGCATCTCTTTTTGAGTTTGATATAATATTATTTTTAATATCATTAGTTTGATATAGTCGGTCTCTTTATTTTTGTAATTCGTAAATTTATCACGATTTTGAGATTAAGTCGATTAGATCAGATCTTTTTGAATACATCCTATCGCTATTTTGAATAATTTACTCGACGAGCGTTCTGTGATTTTAATATATCATTATTATTTTTATTAATATTAGTCTGATATATTTGATATATCTTTCTTTCAATGTCTTATATAAATTTTTTCATACACACACATATATATATATATAATGAAACATAAGAAATTTCTAAATTACTCGTTGTTACTCGACATCTTTTATATCATCGATTTCATCGCATTTTGTGTCTCCAAATTTCGACTATTTTTCATCGACACATTTATTAAACGCTTACTCAATGAATTCTAATTGAAAAAACAATTCCGACTTAGCGTTCGATACTACAGGTATAAAAATATAAACTAAGTATTACCAAGTATAACAATTTATCGTTTACTCTCACCTATCTAATCATCTACAAGAGCCAAACGTCGTCTCCTTTCGTAGATCCTTTATATCTCTTCTTTAAGACGAACGTAACTAATATATTCACGCACTTACGAACTAATATAATACACCAACGAAACGTACGTGAAGCATCTGTAAGATACATCAAGAAGAAGGATGTAACGTAAAAGCGTTAAACTGTCGTATTAGATTCCAAGGACATAAATACGCGTAGTACGTCGTACGTATCCATACGTATACAGCTATATATACATATATAAACAACAATAATAATAACACGCGTAAAATCGACATAAATTCTCCTTGAAGTAATGTCCTCTTGTAAAAGGACTTATATACGTCGAAATTCTTCAAACGTGCTAAGAAAGATAGTCGTCGTTCTGACACACTCGGCTTTAGAAGCGTGCGAGTACAACGGATTTACGTTTCCTTCTAACGCGAGTCGAGTTGATCCCGCATATTAGACGACGAAAACAACAATAACTACGGCAACCAAAGAAGCAAATAACCGAGCAAGCTAGCAAGTAAGCAAGTAAGCAAGTAGCAACAACCTCCGACGACGATTTCCATCATCCGCGTAGACGAAACGTATCGCTTTACAAATTAGCAGCTTCTTGTTACTTAATTCCAAGATTAAATGCCGCACGACAGCATCACTGAAGAAGGTGGGAGTGAAGAGAGAAGGGAGGAAAATGTGTCCGAGAGCTATTTTGGAAACAATACGTAAGATCGTCTTGTTGGAAATTGTTACTTTTTTTTGTTGCGTCTGTGTGTGTGTGCTTCTAAATGATTTTGCGTCTTAAACTTTCAATGTTTATTCTTTCGTGAGCGTACGGACGTTGAGGGAAAACAAAAAGAAAACAAAAAATATTTGATACACGTATATGTTTCAAATCGTACGAGCTTACGCAATATTTGTTTTGAAACGAAACTTTTCTACGTCTTTCCATTTGTATGTCGTTCGCGTACGAATTAATAGATAATATTCCTTCAACGATTATAAAGCTGAAAAGAGAAAATGATGGAGAAAGAGTTTCTTTTCACTTTTATCGAATAACTTTATCGAAGATACGGACTTGATTTTTTTCGTTGATTCCTACGATATAAGATATATCGTATCGAATAATAAATAAATTGTTGAGATATCAATCTATTAAGATCAAACGTGTCTTATATTATATTAATATATCGATTAATATATTAAAATGAACGTATTTCTTTTGGAAACGAATGAAACATTATTTCCACGTGTTTCTTTTTCTTTTCTTTTCTTTTCTTTTTATATTATCGTGTCGAAATGCATCTAAGTTTCAAGCGAAAGAAAGAAAGACCATTCCTTTCCGTAAAAAAAGAGAAAAAGAAAAAAAGAACACATACATTTAGATTATATTAAAAATGAAAAGACCATAGAAATCTGCTGTGAGATACTCAAAAGAATTAATAATATATACATTGATAGGACGATATATAAAATAATATCGAAAAAAATAATTCGACACGATATATATATTCGAAGGAATAAGAGTTGAAGAGAAAGGATAATCGATCTGATTGTTAATATATTTGCTTAACAAACAAAAAATTATAAATGAAAAAAGAAATCGTTCTTTTATGCCGTGATATATCTTTTAGAACGTCGTACGAACACATAAACGAATAAACACATATACGTACGTGAAAGAAACGATTCGATTCGTGGACGAGCGAGCACGTATACGTACTCTCTCGCAAAACTACTTAAAGAAACACAACGCGTACTTCATCCTTATTCTCGCATATGTGTGTATCGCGTATGTGTGTGTTTGCTGCATCTCTGTGTGTATGTGAGCGCGCGCACTATCGCGTTGCGCGGGTCAGTCGCATCAGGATTCTAGCTGCTATACTCGATGGCTTTCACCGATCCGCCATAGATCGATTTACCTTTTCTTTTTTCTTTCTTTTATTTTTTTTTTATTTTTTATCTCTCTTTTTTTTTATTCTTTCTATCCGTTCTGCTTCACGCTCGTCATTTGCGGAGATGTCAAATTACTTTTTTTGTTAGGTTATACAATTATAAAACCGATAGAAACTATAGATCCTTTCCTCTCGATCTATAGATCTCTTTCTCTCTCTCTTTAACTCTCTTCCTCTCTTCCTTCTTTTATCTGCGGTTAGATCGAAGAAATAGCAAGAACAATAAGAAAGCTAAGAAATACTAATATTCAAGTAGAGAAGACTTGTTAAAGTCTCGTTACTTCTTTATTTATAGTAACTTAAACAAGAAGAGCGGCCTCTCGCTTTTGCTTTTTCTTTCTTTCTTTCTTTCTTTTTTTTTTGTTTTTCTTTCTTGTTACAGCAAAACGAAAGAAGAAATTTTGTGGTAACACCGCGCGACAAATCGTTACGACTGATATCGATATTTTCTTCGATTATCGAGAACAGGGACGTATTACTCAAAGTAACAAGTGTAATTTCATTATTTAATAAGACTCATTGATACGATTCTATCTTTCTTTTTTCTTTTCCTTTTTTATTTTTATTTATTTATTTATTTTTTTTTTTTTGTTATTAATCGAAAGTAATTCGTTAACATTTTTTCTTTCGACATTTTTCTTCGACATTTTGCCACGGGAATTATTGTTATTATTATTTTTTATTTTTAAAGAAACGTACATTGGTATGCGATTTATTTGCACTTATAAGAAAGAAAAGAAAAAGAAAGTTTAACATTAGATCGGTACAGATTTAAATTAAAAAAAGAATTAATAACTATACGTTTTTTTGTGGCTTTGTCATTAACAAACACAACTAGGCCGCTTTTTCTTTTTCCTTTTTTTTTTATATTGTTAACTTATAAAGAGTAAAACTTAAAAATGTGATACGTACTCCTTATAGAGAGTTAGATATTCCTCTAACTTTTTTGCACCTAATTCGCCTTATGGATAATTGCAGATCTCTGATCGAGAAATTCGAACGACGTGATAGATATATACAGAGTATATACGTCTGTGATAAGTGGCTACTTTGGTAGACTAAATAACACGCTCGTTTGTGTGAAATCTCATGGAAAATTATTTCTAATGAAGTACACTCCCCTTTCTCCTCCTTCTTCTCCCCTTTCTATTCTCTTTCCTCATTAGACGTCGAACGTTGTGGAAAGGCTAAAACATTCTTTTGGTATCGAGTTCTTCGACTTTTTTAGATTTCGAGGTCACCTTGATTTTTTTTCCTTTTTTCTTCTTTTTTTCAAATGGAACGTAATAGTTTCCTTTATCGTAACAACGTAACATATGCGAAAACGAATTTGATGGTCTATGACATGACTTTGACGGCTCGTATCAGATTTTTTTTTTCTTTTTCCTTTTTCATTTTTTTTCCTTCTTTTTTTTTTCCATGAATAATTATTAAAAACGAACAGAATTATTTGATACGATTTATATAATATAAAACATTGCCTTTGCGAACTATCGATCGATCGAAAATATGAAAGGCCACGTCGAATTTATATTTGATGTCACAAAACTTTTCACGAATTTTATAACGAACAAAAGGTAATAACGTTTTTAAACAATAAAATAATATACTTCAAGTATTTCGAAATAAAGAATGAAACTATATAATTTCTAAAATTATTACTACTTATATTATTAATCGATATTAACGTTATTCTCAAGTTCGTCGCCAATCGAGTAAAATAAATCATACATCTGAAATATTAAAATACATATATATTTCCAGTTTACCATACGTATATACATATATATATATATATATACACATATATTTATTTCTAAATTTTTTTTTATAATAATTCGACGCGTTCGTCTAAGCCGACATTTTTCTTTTTTTCTTTTACATTCCTTTCTACAAGATTTATATAACTAAATAAAATACTTACGTCCTCGATACGTTAACATAAAAATTGACTCGCTAGTTTGCTAAACCATTCTCGCGCGATATATTTTAACCATCGAAGAGACTTTCGCGGAAAACACGTGTTTCCTGTCAGCTTTGAATCAGCGAAGGCGCCTCGTCCAGATTCTCTTTTCCCTCTCTCTCTCTCTCTCTATCTCTCTTTTTTACTCCTACTTGTTTTGCTCTCCCTCTCTCTTTCGTGCTCTCTCTTTTTCTTCTACTCGTCGTACTCTACGAACGTATGTACTTTAATCTGGTATGGATCATGCAGCGAATATATAAAAGCCTTTAGAGAATTGCCTTTTGCATAGAATACGATAGCGATACGATCGAACGAATAACGATTCGATCATCATTAAAATGCATATCGATGACGGGAAACGAGTAATTTCATTTCCGGGCTCGCGTGTATATCTCGCTATATATGTATTTGTATGTGTGATATATATGATAATTATATAGATTCATAGGAGATATCGCAAGGTTTTAAACGATTCGCGCTTCGAATGAAATCCGTTTTATCTTATCGTATAATAATGATCGGAACGAAATAATTAACGGCACCGATCGTAACCGAGTTTTCATAGTAAAGAAACGTTTCTATAATTAATCATTTAAGTAATATATATGTGTGTATGTATATATATATATATATGTATATATTTTTCCTACTGTCATTAAACTGACGATATGCAGCGTATATAATTAAAAATGTTAGCGTACGTACTTAACAAACTCACTTGTAATAAAATATTAACGTTAGATCTACGGAATACGTCAGTTTGATTGATTTTCATATTTTATGCTCAAACTTATGTACGGTACGTATATTATATACGTACGTTATATATATATATTATTATTATTATTTATTATTATTATTTATTATTATTATTATTATTACTACTTTATTTCTTTTCTAACAATTTATGTTAACTTTGATTGATAGTAATTATACGAATTAATATTATACCTGATAGAAAGGAAAAAAGAAAAAAGAACGCATTTTATTGTACTCGTCAATGTCATGGTGATTTGAATTTCAATGAGAATACATGGATATATATATATATATATATATATATATATATATATATATATATATATATATATATATATATATAGTCAATGCCGATAAATCTAACATTAAAAGGATACGACATAAATTGAAAGTACGAAATATAAAATAATTCTTTATGACTAAAAAATTTTTCAACATACATACATACATACATACATACATACATATATACAACATATTTATCTAACGATACGACGTACAAATTCGTTTCAAGACGCGACGTTTTAAATGTACATTTTTATTGCTGTTAAGAGTAAAAGATTCATCATCCTCGTCATCAGCATCATCATCATCATCATCAGTTAATTACACACTTCTAACATTTTTACTATCGCGTACTACATTGATATTACTTCCTTTTCTTTTTTTACTCATAAAATACTGACGAGATCGAAACAATCGAGATGACGAATCGAATCCATCATCATCATCATCATCATCATCATAATAATAATCACCATCATCATCATCATCATCATCATCATCATCATCATCATCATCGAATTATAATTATTATTGCAGACCTGTAGAATCCGAATTTCCTCGTTGTTGGATCAGTTAGCGCCGAACTAATCTCGGAAACGTGCACTGATAAGGAAGGAGGATGAAGGAGGATGTAAAGGAGAGGTGGAAGAGGAAGAGGAGGAATAGGGAGTGGGATAAGAAGAGGGGGAGAAAGAGAGAGAGAGAGAGAGAGAGAGGGGAAGTACCCTCTTCTCGCGGGTCGATCGCCTTACCGCGTGGATACACGTGTCTCGGAACAATGGCAACGTATCCTCCTTTCACCCTCCTCCTTCTCTTTCTCTTCCTTCTATCGGCATGCGAGTGTATATATGTGAGAAAGAGAGAAAGAGAGATAGATAGAGATAGATAGAGATAGAGATAGATACAAAGAAAGAGTGAGAGAGACAGAGAGAGAGAGTGAGAGGGAAAGCGAAGCGCACAATGCCTGCCATTGTGCTGCTGCCGCCTCTCTCGCGAGAGTCTTCGGCGTCTTTAAGTCGCTACCGAAGCAGACACCGTCGATTTACGCGAAACGCTTCGAAAGTCCTCGCCTATCCGGAAAACATGTCCGACAACGACGACGATGGACGACGACGACGACGATGGACGACGACGACGACGACGACGATGATGGCGACTTTCCTTTCTTTATTTCTATTAACATAGACTTTTTTTTAAAGCGTCGACGATTTTTAATACGATCGAAGAAAGGATGGATGTTCTTTCTTTTTTTTTTCTTTTTTACTTTAGTTGGTCCTTTTTTTTTTCTTACTTTTTGTTTTTCTTTTTTTCTTTTTTTATGCTCCTCCCAACGACGATCATAAATGGCGTTTTTTCTTCTTCTTGTTGTCTCTATTTTTTTCTTTTTTTTTTTTTTTTATTATTTTTATTTGCCATTTCGTATTTTTTATTTTGATTTACTTATTTGTTTATTTTTCTTTTTGATGGATTACTGGATTATGGATACAGATAGATTGTGCGGACGTAGATGCAGACACGGAGGTTGCGCGTAACGCATATTTGGGCCGAATTATTGCGAAAGTTTTTCTTGATTTATAATCGGCAATGTGCGGCGCGATCTTTTTTTCTTTTTCTTATTTTCTTTTCTCTTTCTTTTTCCTTTTTTCTTTTGTCTATCGATCATTGAAAACATTCATTCATGAGGCAACAGATATTACGTATGTTTATAATTATAAGCGTGAACTTTCGAAAAAGTTGTGTAAGACGATAATTTATTCGTTGTATTATAAGATAATTTTGTTGGCGGAACGAAAAGAAAGAGGAAGAAGAAAGGGCAAAGAATGAAAGAAAGAAAAAAAAAGAAAAAGAAATAAAGAACTAATCTAATTAACTGATTAAAAATCAAAACGATCATTAAGATATGCATTATTAATTTCGAAATAGATTTGTGGATATTTTATATAGATAGTTCACGTGATATCCGTGAATTATATCCTAATTGATTTTTCTCGTTTCCTGCGATATATCACGTTTATATAAAAAAAAAAAAAAAATAGAAAAGAAAGAAGAAAGAGACATTCAAGAAAGACAGACAGACAGAAACAGAGACGGAGACATAGAGAAAGAGAGAGAGAGAGAGAGAGAGAGAGAGAGAGAGAGAGAGAGAGAGAGAGATAAAGATAGAGATAAATACAGAGAGAACGAAAGAAAGAAAAGAGATAAAGATAGAGATAGATACAGAGAGAGAAAGAGATATAGAGATAAAAAGAGATACGAAGAGAGAAAGACAGAGAGAGAAACATTCTTCGAGGGGTCGAGATATCGCGTGTGAAAGTGACCAACGAGCGAACGAGCTAGCTAGCTAGTAGCTAGTCGCAAGACGAGAACGACTACCGTCGCGTATCGTAAGTCTTTCTCTCTCTCTCTCTCTCTCTCTCTCACACACTCTCTCCTCCCTCTTGAGGCTCGAAGAAGAAGAGGATATTTATTTCTATTTCTTGGAAAGCATCTTTCTCGACGGACTGTTTCCACTGAAATCTGCAGCTGAGAAAGGCGAGGAAAGAAAAATCTATATTCGCGAGGACACGACGTTTTCCCCCTCGCTATCGTTACACCACCCTGTCCTCCTTCCTTCGTAGAACTCCGGATATAGAATCCAGAGGAGGAGGTCCTTCCAAATTCTTTTTTCATTCTTCTTATTTATTTATTTATTTATTTATTTATTTCAATTTTATTTGATATATATTTTTTTTCTTGTTCTTCTTGTTCTTCTTCTTCACCCACGAACAAAGTTAAACTCGAAAGTTGGACCGAAGGAGAGAACACTTGGTCTATTCTCCGCTACTTTCTACTTGCGGCTAAAGTCAGTGGTTCTCAAGTACAAATCAACTTTACGATTTGTCGTCTCTCTCTCTCTCTCTCTCTCTCTCTCTCTCTCTCTCTCTCTTTCTCCTTCTCTTTTCTTTATAATGCCATCTTCAACCCTCTTTCTTCAGCGCGTTTTCTCGTCGATCGAACGAACGGCTTAACACGAACGAAACGACTTCTTATTAATAGTTAAGGAAATCTAGCGAACGTTCGAAACAATACGTCCTAATGTCGGAATAGTTCTAACGGGGATTCCACCTTCCTTAGACGAACGCACTTGTCGTATCGCCGGCATTTCTAACTGACGATGCCATCACTACTGAGAAAAGCGGATTAGAAACCAAAAGAGAGAGAGATAGAAACGGAGAGAAAGACAGAAAGAGAGAGAAAGACAAAAAGAGAGAAAGAGAGCAGCTAGCCTCGGAGGATTCTATTTTCGTACTTCCCTTTAGCAGGAGGAAGTTTATATTCGCCTAACGAGCGAACTCGTGCTATCGATTTCCCAATCGTACGGAGGCTCTTGTTTGTCATCGTCTCTAACGACGTCGTATAATGCCTCGAAACTGACGATCCTACACACTGAGAAAGAAAGAGAGAGAGGGAGAGAGAGAGAGAGAGAGAGAGAGAGAGAGGCTAGACTAGACGAAAGAGAAACGCTTTGAACGCGTGCCCCCCGCCCCACCCCACTCCCACCCCCACCCGTCCGTACGCGCGCGCGCGACCAAGTTGGATATATCGAGCACAACGTCGATCATCGACCATCCTCCTCCTCCTCCTCCTCTCCTCCTTCTCCTCCTCCTCTTTCTCCTCTTTCTCCTCCTTTTCTTCCTCTTCTTCCTCCTCTTACTCTTACTTCGTCTTATTCTTTTCTCTCCCGGTTTCCTTCCCTCGAAATTTATAGCTCCTGCTTTTGTAGAGAATTTCATCCTCGGTTTATCGTCGTTTCGTCGAACTTCGTACTTTTTCTTACGGTCTCTTCCTCTTCCTCTTCCTCTTTCTCTTCTTTACGAATAGTATCGCTTTTTCTTTTTTTTTTCTTCTTTTTTCTTTTCTGTTTTTTTTTCTTTCTTTTTCTATTTTTTTTTCTTCTTCTTTTTTCTCGTTTTTTTTCTTTTTCTTTTTCTTTTCTCTCCCCTCCCTCGGTGATACCACATAGATTTATGGATAGTTATAAATACTTTACCCCCCCCCTCTCTCTCTCTCTCTCACTTTCTGCCTCTCTACTTCTTTCTTTTTCTTTCGACAGGACTTGAAAATAAATTTTATTTAACGTCGCTCGCTTCGTTCGTTCTACCGAAGAAACAAAGTTACTCGGAAGGAAGGAGAAATCACAATATCCATTTTCGTATTAATTTTCAGCTTCGCCTTTCTCTCTTTCTCTCTATTTCTGTTGTTCTCTCTTGTCGTACGCTCTCGAATCTCTATGAAACGATACGAACGAACGTTTCACAGGATATATACAGATACAAACTGTATACACGTATTTACACAAGCACACATTTATATATATATACATACACACACACACACTTCCTTTCGTAAGGCTCTTGCCTTCGCATTCGTTTAAATATCACAGTCGTTGAGAATACGTACGCTGGATGTTAAACGATCGTTTCGACTATTTCGAACTTTACCTTCGTGAATTCACCTTTCCACATTTATAAAAACCAAAAATTATATCGATCATTCGATCGAGATTAATAATTACGATCCTTTTTTGATTTTCATAATCATTTAATTTTCTAATATCAGCTTCGATGAATTACGTTTATAGAATTTCGATATCCATTCTTACGAGAGAAGGAAGTTTATGTCTTTTTCTTTTCTTTTTTTTGTTTTTTCTTTTTGAAGATTAGAAACGGAGATCACGGCTGTATGGGTGGCGATTCGAGAGAATCGATTTTACGTCGAGTTTACTCAGAATCCTATTTTACTTCGATCTCTTTCTCCTCCTCCTCCTCTTTCTCCTCTTTCTCCTCTTTCTCCTCTTCCCCTCTAACTCGTGGAAACGGGGTTACAAGTTTCGTAAACACCATACGTTTTCTCGGCGCGGCGCCTGGATCTCCGAAAGCAAATAATCGTTTTGCAAACAACGATCGCACGAATTGGACGATCCAGGGGAATATTAGTATCGCGAAGGCACGTTCTCTACGAAGAAGGAAACGTTTCTTTTCTTTTTTTCTTATTTTTTCTTTTTCTCTTTTTTTTCTTTTATTTTTATTTTTTAGTAAAACGAAAAAGAAAAGAATTAATCGATTAGTCCGCGCTAATTAATCGCGAATTCGTAAGACGTTGCGTCGTTGGATTAATCGATCCAGTCGTACTATCGACGCTCGGTTATAATTAAAAAAAAAAAAATAATGTGGGATATAGGTGGATAGGAAAAGAAAACGAGAACCCATATAGAAAAATAACTTTCGATTCGACGAATAGTATCGACATCGATTGAAGAGAAAATGACGATTCCACGCGTATCATCGATCGAATTTCGATTCTTATCGATCAAATTTCATCGTTCGATCTAATCGTCCTCCGTTGCATTTCCATCGATTTTCGCTTACGATTTCGATAAGATAATTTGAAGGTGAGAGAGAAAGAAAAAAAAAGAAAATTAATTTAAAACATTTTCGACGATTACAACATATTTAGTACGAACTGAAAAAAAGAAATTGCCCGGATCAAATCGCACGGAAATTTATTTTTCCTTTGTCGAACGATAATTTATCGTTTAATACTTTAATCACGATTATATTTTCGATAACCGTTCGCATTTTAATTGATTTATTATTCTCGTAATATCTTCGATTGGAACGATTGAAAACGACCATGATATTTTTTCTCGCCGATGAAAATCTACTTTCATTTACATACATACATATATATTTTCTTTTTTCTACGTTTTTCATTCTTTCTCGTATTTTCTTTTTTTCCAAAAAAAAAAAAAAAAAGAAAAAAAAAATAGTATAAGCTTCTTACGATTCAAACTACATTTTATCTCGCCGAAAAGATCTATAAAGGGACAATTGCATTGATTAATTCTTATTCGTTAAATCAAAGAAGTTTATTTCTATTGAACGTACTGTACTGTAGTTTAGTGTAGTGTAGTGTAGTATAGTGTAATGTAGTGTACCTATATGCATCTAGCCGTCCATGTCCCCCATGTACCGACGTTTCCACGTCCTCCTCCGCGTCCACGTCCACGTTCACATCTCTACGTTCACGTCCACGTTCACGTCTCTACATTCACGTCTCTACATTCACGTCCACGTTCACGTTTGGATCGTCGCTCACAGCTGATTCTAATGGTCGAACACGGTCGATAGTCGCGTTCGTGCTCGTCCGCGACCGCGAAGCAACCGCGCACGATGCATCGAAGCGTGCGCGCGCGCGCGCGCGCACTTGCAGAAAGCGGTATCGCACGACGCGGTACGCAGACAAGCGCAGACAACTCGTAATACGTAAATGAGAGAGAGAGAGAGAGAGAGAGAGAGAGAGAGAGAGAGAGAGATGGATAAAGATAGAGAGAGAGAGAGAGAGAGAGAGAGAGAGAGAGAGATGGATAAAGATAGAGAGAGAGAGAGAGATAGATAGATAGATAGATGGATGGATACAGAGAGAGAGAGAGAGAGAGAGAGAGAGAGAGAGAGGAACGTGTTCACGAGCGCTGAGTATGCCGCACGTGACACACATTCGCTTGGCAAAAGAGCTATTCTGCTAGGAACAGTGCTCACCGGGTCGTCGACCCTCCCCTTCCCAACCCTCCCCAACCCTCCTCACCATCCATCGTAGCCTGATAGTAACACACCGGCAACGACACGCGCGCCCCGACCTCCCGCGGCCGCAGCCACAGCTTGCTTGCTTGCTTGCTTGCTTGCTTGCTTGCTTGCTTGCTTGCTTGCTTGCTTGCTCGTTCGCTTGCTTGCTTGCTTGCTTGCTTGCTTGCTTACTTACTTACTTACTTACTTACTTACTTACTTACTTACTTATTTTCTTATTCACTCGATTACTTTTCTCCGTTTCCTTGTTAGTAGTTCAAAATGTACTCACATGGGAGGCGAAAATTAATTATTCGACCCAGGCAGAATCGTCGGTCGCGAATCAATTTAAAATTTAGTTTTCCTTTCTTTTCTTATAGGCAGGTTGGAATTAGTTATTATTAAAATGACGATAGCAAGAATAGTATAAAGTTGGCTGGCTATATCTGGTTAGTTACGGAGTACGTAAGCGTTTCTATCGTTCGATTCGAATTCTTTCTTCCTTCGGAAATTTCCAATCGCGGGTTCTGTCGTTCTCTCCTTATTTCCCAATCGACGTTTCTCGTGTATTGTTAGGTCACATATCTGTCTGTCTGTTGAATGGTTTTCTTCTCCTTCCTCCCCTCCAACCATCCCTCTCTCCCTCCCACCCTTTCTCCCTCACGTTCGCTCTTCTCGAGATACTTTCGTACTTTTTTTTCGATCGTTTAAAAAAAAAAAAGAGAGAGATCTTAGATCGATCATCCAACATTAGTATAAGTTTGAAAAAAGCGATGTTTTCTTTGCTTCTTCTTCTTCTTTTTTTTTTCGTTTCTTGAAGTATTAACGAAACGTCGATAAAAATGAACATCATTGTACAAACGATTTAATTCGATTTATTATCAACGTGTTTTAATAACAAATATTAGTAGGAAAATATCTGCAGGTCTATTTGAATATATCTGCAATAAATTATTGATAATTATTGTGTTACTGTTTTTTCCTCTCTCTCTCTCTCTCTCTTTCTATTTTTATTTCTCTTTTTTTCGTTAGAAAGTATATATTAAATCGAATGTATCTATCGGTAATCGGTGGTGGTATACAATTCGCGAACGTTTCGAAAAGTATATGCGCGATTTGATATGCACTCGACGTTCGCGCGGACGTGTTTGCCGTCGGAAACCTTGCCGTGAATACGGCGATATATTCTCATGTAAGTAAGTACATACTTGGATATATCTACGTTCACTTGTGTACGTATATATATATATATATATATATATATATATATATATATATATATATATATGTTGGCAAGGGGGTGTAAAAGGCAGCGCCAGCGTGCAATGGTTATTTGTCTTGTAGGAAGTTTGATCGACGAGTTAGGATCTTTCTCTCTCTCTCTCTCTCTCTCTTTCTCTCTCTCTCTCTCTCTCTCTCTCTCTCTTTCTCTTTCTCTTTCTCTCTCGTGCACCGTTTCGTCGGTGATAAGAAAATACCGAGGAAAATGTATTCCTATTTGCATGACCGCGGCGAGTTTTAGCTGAGAACGCGAGGCCCCCGACGTGAGCTTGGCAAGTCTTTCTGTCTATCTGTCTGTCTCTCTCTCTCTCTCTTTCTATTTCTCTATTTCTCTATTTCTCGTACTTCCGCACGACGTTTTCTTTAGTCGCATTTTTCTTTGCCAAGATCCGTCACGATTTAACTCTCTCACGCCAATAAATCGCACGCGGATATGATAAATTTTTTCGTCTTTTTAAGGAATAAGCTGTAAGAAATTTTCGGATGTTGTTATATCGTGTTTTACTTAGTATTACTCGAACGATTTTCTTGCTAGTCCTTTTCTTTCTTTTTTTTATTTTTTTTTTTTTTTTTTAATAGTTGAGACGTTCACCATCTTCTTTTTAAAAAAGAGACTCGACGTCTTATATAAGTCTTTTGATATAAGAATACGCGATCAGAACGACCGACTCTCTTGCATACGCGTTTACGTAGGAGGTTTTTGATAGTTGCTCGGTAAAGTAGGCGATTGGCAAATAGAAATAGGAAGATAAGTTGGAGGAAGCGGTATCAAGAAAGGTGTGTCTGAGAAAGAAAGATAAAGAGAGAGAAAGAGAGAGAAATAGATAGATAGAAAAGAAAGCAACAAGAAACAAGAAAGAGAAAAGAGAATCTATTTTTCTTGCGAACTTGACGACTCGCTTTTGACATTTATTTATCTACATAAGTATGTATGTATGTACGTATCTATATACTATATACTATACATAAGTACTAGTCGAATCGAGTTTAGCGATTGTCGTATTACGAGAGTTTAAAGTTTAAAACGTCCATTAAAATAGATACCTATTAACGAACGATTTATCGACGCGATAAACGTTCTTCGTCGTTACGTTATTTAGCTTTCTTTGTTCGTAGAAATAGATAAATAGAATGAATAGATAGAGAAGGAAAGTGAAGAGAGGATGGTATGGTGATATTTCGGTGATGTAAACTTTCACGTTGATCTTTCGTTATTATAGAAAAATACGAGTTCGTTTATGGTATCAAAAATCTAGTTACAATGTTTCTTTCATTACTATTAACACTCTACGATCTCCTATTATTTAATACAATTTGCTTTATCGAGGAAATCGAACTAAAAATTATTAAATATTCATTTATTATAATTATTGAATATTATTAAAATTATTAGTTAAGAGAAACAAAATTATTTCGAATTTCATCTAAATTGGATAATTATCAAGAGTTTAAGGATGTCCCACTATTTTTTTTTTATTCTCTCTCTCTCTCTCTCTCTTTCTCTCTCTCACCCTTTCGATTTCTTCATTAAAAAGATAAAACAGGAGAAGAAGCGACGTTGCGTTTTTCGTTTCTTTTTCTTTTTCTTTTTCGATCGTACGCACGTTTTCTAGGTCGATTCTGGTTTCGATCAAGCCAGTCACGTCCTTGGATAAGCTTCCAAGAGAGTCACGCTCGATCTCTCCCCTCTCCTCTTTTTTTTCTTTTCTTTTTTCTTTTTTTCCCTTCACTATTTTTATTTTGTCCCGTTGGTCTACGTAAAATCCGTTCGTTCGTTCGTTCGTTCGTTTTCGATATGACGAAAAGGCCGAGAAAAAAAATATCGTTTATACGAAAGAAGTGGAAGAAGGAGAAGAGTTAGATGAATCATCATCTTCATTGTCGTTGTCCAGGTAAAAGGAGATCAAACGGAACAGGGCTTGGTTCGAACAGGTGCCCTTTCCTTTATTCTAATAGAATAGTTTAAAGGGAATATTTGCCCATAGAAATCCGAGTGCAGGTGGAGCTCGTCTTTTTCTTTCATACTCGTATAGCAGGTAGATAGGTAGATAGGTAGGTAGGTAGGTAGGTAGGTAGGTAGGTAGTTAGGTATACGTCCTAAGTAAGCATCGGAAGTGGCTTGTAACGCGATACATATAGAGCTACAAGGATAGAGTTTTATTTCATAACGAATACATCCTCGCCTCCGACTTAACCCTACCCTCCTTATCCCATCCCACCCCACCTTTCGTCTCCTCCATACAAAAGTTATAAAATATCCTATCTATTCTTTCTAACGATATTATTATACAAACGCATTACTATCATCATAAATGTTCTTTAACCACTTTGTTTATCCTTCTATTATCTCAACATTGTACATTTATTACGAGAAAGAAGTATTCTCTTTGTTGTCGTCCTGATATTAAATTTCTTTTTTCTGTCTTCCTTTCTCTTTCTTTTTCTTTTTTTCTCTTTTTTTTTTAAGGAAGGTAATCGAGTTATGAAAGAAAGAAAACTATCGAGAGAGAAAAAAAATGTTGTAATAAAATGATCTTTTACGAATCTTCCAAATCGTTTCTCTCCTGAATCAACGTTTAATGTCATAAACTAGGATGTTACAAGAATACAATGAAACTGTTATCGGAGTGTGCGATATTAAATCATCAACTTTGCGCATGCGCGAATACGTAACTCGATTCTCGTATCGACTAATGCGTAAACGCGGCTCTACGTGCGTTCACGTGTGCACCGATTAATTATTACCGAGGCATTACATACTATACGCACATGGTCCTCCTCCCGTCCGACTGGCTTCCGTTCGTTCGATTCGTCCATGCTCGATCCTCCTCCTCTTCCTCTTACTCCTCCTCCTTTTACTACTACTACTACTACTACTCTTCCTCCTCCTCCTCTTACTTCTCTCTCTCTCTCTCTCTCTCTCTCTCTCTCTCTCTCTCTTGCAAAGCCACGTACTCTACTAGCCCTTGGGATTCGCGTAATTAGCCTTCGCCTCGAATTCTCGGCCATTCGAAGATCTCTAACGATCATAATCATAATCATGCGATAATACAACCCGTT
>NC_066607.1:1982500-2005000 GCF_905475345.1 Vespula vulgaris
ATAGAACGGTAGATAGAAAGACAGAGAGAGAGAGAGAGAGAAATAGAGATAGGAAGATAGAAAAAGAAAAAAAAGAGAAAGAGAGATATCATTATATTTTTTACGAAAAAGTTGCCAGTCCTTCTTCGATAGATCGACTAGACTAAAAAAAAAAAAACTCGATCATCGCGGTGTCGATTTCTTCGCGCGATTACAAGAAGAAAATGAAAGCAAAATGATAGAAAATAAGGAACGATTGAAAGGAAACAAAGATTTTCTTCCAAGTTTCTTCGAGATATCAGCCGAGATGTTGTTTGTAAGAATGATACGAGAGAATAGGAAATGAATGATGGAACTAAAGTAAAGACGAAAGTAATTATCGTTGCGACTTTGTCACGGTCTAATGACTAAAAACTAGAGACAGATACCTAAACTTATATATATATATATATACACATATAATTTGTATCTCCATTCTAGCATGGCGAATATATACACGAAGCTAACCGTGCCTTCTATTTCAGTCGTCCCGACTGTCCCCGTCGTTAATTCGCGGAACATAAATCACGTTCTTTTGATCGGTTAAATGGACCGTACCTTACGGGAGTGTAGTAGGCTTCTCTCCCTTCAGCCGCCATTTCTATCCGAGCTTTCGCGTGATTCGTCAAAGCTGAGAACTTTTGCCGAACGAACGATAAAGATCTCTCTCTCTCTCTCTCTCTCTCTCTCTCTCTCTCTCTCTCTCTCTCTTTCGCTATTTCTCTGGGAAACTTTGACTTTAGTTTGGTCGATCATCCTGTTATAAGATTGCCTACTCAGATTTTACACGAACTTACAATCTTACTCGATCGAAGATTCACGTCGACGAAATTAGATATCTCTTTCGAGATAGATAGATAGATAGATAGAGAGAGAGAGAGAGAGAGAGAGAGAGAGAGAGAGAGAGAGAGAGAGAAAGGGAGAAGAGAATAAAAGAACAAAAGGTAATGATTCCGAACAATCGATTCCATTCGATTCGATTCGATTCGATTCGATTCGTCCGACGCGTCGTTGATTTTCCTTTCGAAGAATATAAGAGACAACGACGACGTCTTTCGATGATGATCCTGGAAAAATCGTACCACTCGTACGGAATGAACGAATTAATTGGACCGTTTCGAGGTGTCCCCTTTCTCTCTCTCTCTCTCTTTCTCTCTCTCTTTCTCTACTTCTCTACTTCTCTCGATTCGTTACTTCTCCGACACACAGAGGAGTATCTCGAATGTTGACAAAGCGAACGACTCTTCTCGATAGGCTCCATGTAACCCTCACTCTACTTCCTGTCTCTCTCTCTCTCTTTTTTTATCTATCTATCTATCTATCCATCTATCTATCCATCTATCTATCTATCTATCTATGTATCTATCTATCCATCTATCTCTCTTCTCTCTGTCTGTTCGTCTCTCTCTAACACCCTCGCCCAATTCATCTATTTTCAAGCGTGATAATTCGATTATTTCTCTCTTCGACGAAGCAGTCGAGTATTTTCCAACGAAAGGATCTTAGAGAAGATCTCTCTCTCTCTCTCTCTCTCTATCTATCTATCTCTATCTATCTCTATCTCTATCTTACCAACTCTTAGTAACGATTTTTCTTCGAAAAAGCTCGTAATTCTCTTCGCTGGCGCGTTTCTCGCGAGGAGTAAAGCAGAGAAGGCAAGCCGCTTATGTACGCGTTTTTGTTAGCCCCGCGCTACTGTTGCAAGTAGTTGAGGAGGGACTCTACAGGCTGAGGGAGAGAGGGACAGGAACGGGGAGGGTTTGGGGAGGGCACTACTTTGTTCCTCGATGAAATATTACGAGCACGATCGGGAGCGGCGACGACGCGGCGACGACGACGACGACGACGACGACGACGACGGGCGTCGTACTACCCCTCTCTCTCTCTCTCTCTCTCTCTTTCTCTCTCTCTTTCTCTCTCTGTCCGCACACGGTCTGTCGGATATAATCCGCGCCTTCGAACCATCCGGAACGACGACTTTTTCCCTTCGAGTAAAAAGTTCGGCCGACGAGAACGAACGTACCTACGTACCTTTCTACTCGCGCTTCGTTGATTTGCTCCGGTTTCTTCTATTCGAACGATTTCGCCAAATTTCGCTACGACGACGACGAAGAGAATTAACGAACGTGTATATATATATATATATATGTGTGTGTATGTATATACGTTAATGTGTATGTATAGATGTACAACGTATACGTACATATTTATGTTACATATACTACGTATTCGTCGTCGTTAAATTTTAGATTCGCTTTTTATCCCGTACAAGTGATAATAATTTACTTCGTTTCGAGGAATGATTTTTTTTTTTTTTTTTTTTTTATATATATATAATTCTACGACCTTCTATATGGACGTTTAAACCATCGTTCGTTTAGTGTTTGTTTGTGTTTTTTTTTTATTTTCTTTACTTTTCTTCTTTCCTCCATTTTCTTTTTCTCTCTATTTATTATTCACTCAAGAGATATTATATTTTATTGTCTGTTTCTCATCTTCTGATTTAAGAGTCGGGTTCAAAAGGACGTGTCAAGAAAGCGAAAATAGCGAGAAAGGAATTGAAAAGAGGAATAAATAAGGAAAAAAAAATGAAAAGGAACAAAGAAAAAAGTAAAAAAAGAGATAAAAGGAAAGAGAATTAAAGTAGTGACGATGGTGATATTCCTCGGAAAAAAAAAAACGATTAACACTTCTCCCTTTTTCTCTTCTATCCGTTAAAGCGCATCAATCACGATCAAACAGACGCCGATCTTTATTTATTTATTTATTTATTTATTTATTTATTTATTTATTTATTTATTTATTTCTTCCTTATTCCTTCTTTTTCTCTTTTTTTTTTATTTTTATTTGTTTCTTTTTTATTTATTTATTTTCTACATCTACTTCTTTCGCAAATGTTCGACTTAATCGAATTATACCTTGCATGCATTTCTTTTTTTTAACATTCCCTACACTTATCTCTCAATATATTTTTATTCGTTGTTATCTCGTTGATTTTCCCTCGTCGAAAGAAAAACCCTTTTTGCGATTTCGTGATACTAACGTTAATTTCTTCCTTCCCTTCGATATTCTCGCTTCTTCTACTCTCTTTATTTTTCGATTTATACGCTCCTATAACGGAAGTTCTCCATCTCTTACGCGTCCTTTTTCCGCAACACTGTTCCGTTGCCTTCATCTTCTTTCTCTTCTTCTCATCTAAATATATATATATATATATATATATATATATATATATATATATTTTCACACTATTCCAGTATTCTTTCGCGATGCACCCTTCCCGATATCGATCTTTCTTCGCAAACGAGGAAATGGCGTGTGGCCGAATCGATGATCTACGAGTAAAGGGCTGTTTTCGAATCTTATTCACGTCAGAATCGCGGTATAATATACGTCTTTCTGGATATTAGAGGCATATACTAGAAAGAGAGAAAGAGAGAAAGAGAGAGAGAGAGGAGATGGTTAAAAAGTTAGCACGTATGTATTTCTTTTGCAATGAAACAGAAACGAATCTAACAATTCGACTTTTCTATTACCACGAATTTCAATGAACTAATAATTGCCTTTCTTTGAAAGACAAAAACAGAGAGAGAGAGAGAGAAAGTGAAATACGGGAAGAAAAAAAAGAAATATAATGTATTTATATGGATTTTAATAAAAACTTTTGTGATATAGAAATAGAATAAATTATATTATAATTGAGAAAAAATAAAAATAAAATGCGATATAAAAAAGTATATATCACTAATAATAGAATATTTGAGTTATAAATAGATGAAGAGAGAGAAAGAGAGAGAGAGAGAGAGAGAGTTGATATAAATAATTAGAAAAATATAGGGGAATACAGTAGAGTGTGTTGGTATCGTCTACACCGTAGCACTTTTCGAAATAATTGAGGAACGCTAGGGAATGAGAAAAAAGATCGTAATCAAAAGTGAACGAGCATGACGAGAGAAAAAACGTACGACGATTAGGGACATTGGATAATCCATTTGGGAGGGATTTTTTTTTCATTTCTTTTCTTTTTTAGATATTATCTTTTTTACTTATATACCTATAATTTCTTATTCTTCTCGAAATAATTGATATATACATATATTACTAGACAGATGCAGATAATAGAGATCGAAATATATAGAATACATTGAATATATAGGTCTATCTAAATATGTAGATTTAAATGATGATCGTGAGAAACAGAAAGAGAAAGAAATACGCTTTTCAAACTTTTGAGACATCGCACATTTATCTTACTCGACGATACTCGAAAAGATATGATTTGTATTTTTAATATATATATATATAATATATATATATATATATATATATATATATATATATATATATTAACCATCAACGATGGACTTAGCAACGCTCGCTCAACTCTACGATGAATATTCTCGTCGAAGTTCCGAGATATATGGTGAGAAAGTTTCCTTTGGTGTTCTCCCTCTCTCTCTCTCTCTCTCTCTCTCTCTCTCTCTCTCTATCTATCTATCTCTATCTCTCTATCTCTGTCTATCTATCTTCTCTTTCTGTTTCTCGAGAACTCGCTCGCAAACGATCCTCGTGCTCTTCGTACTAAAACCAAACAGCTTACGGAGCTCCGTCTCTCTCTCTCTCTCTCTCTCTCTCTCTCTCTCTCTCTCATTCTCTCTCTCTCATTCTCTCGCTCGCTACTTACCGGCGCGCATATTATCTGCGTAAATGTTGGAACGAGCCATTACGCGGCAAAACTATAACGCGTTTCGAGTTTATCCTGGTATAGTAGTCCTGGTATAGTGTAGTCCTCTCTAGTGCCAGAGGCACAACTAGGGTTATTTCGAGGACGAATGCTTCCCAGGGGATATCGAGCTTCTTCTACGGGAGTTTTAACGACTTTACAGGATACGTCGTTCGGGTTCGTTAACATATAGAAATAATTTTGATGACGAAGACGATAATGATAATGACGATGCTGATCATTATCATTCGATGACGACGACGACGGCAGCGACGACGACGACGACGACGATGACTACGACTACGATGACTACGACGCTGATGATGATGATAATGATAATGATGATGATGACGATGACGATGATAATCATTGTTAACAACGCGTGGAACGTGTACGAAAATCGAAAGGGTAGTAAACCCCTTTGAAACTAGTAACAATGGGGCCGTATTAATTGGCATTCACCAACATAGTCGAAGGCAATAGAAATATAGTCTCGATGCATCGGTGTATTGTAGTAGTAGTAGTAGTAGTAGTAACAGTAGTAGTAATAGTAATAGTATAGTAGTAGTGTATGTACACGTGCGTCGACGATGAACTACGAAGTGTAGATACATTCGCTAATTCCCAATAGGCTAATTCGCGACTTTGACCGGAGGCTCGATCGAACGACGGAATTACGTCGACGTTACCAGAGGAAGGAAAGAGAGAGAGAGAAAGAGAAAGAGAGAGAGAGAGAGAGAGAGAGATGATGGTGGTAGTAGTAGTGGTGGTCACCACGTTGGAGTAGGTGGAAGAGAACGTTGCACCGATGCAGCTGTGACGACAGCGAGTCGGCGCGTGCATCGATTTTCGATGCTTTCGTTGCGAAACGAGGCTAGGCAACGCGGCTACCAACGCTAATGGCCAACTCAACCGTTAAGCTAGATTCTCATTATTACTTGAAAACGCAGCGACGCGCTTGCGGTTTTCCCGACGCGGACGATTTTACGTTCGATCTCTTCCTCTTTCTCCTTTTTCTCATTCTCCTTCTTCTCGTAATTCTTTTTACTCGATTCCTCTCGCTCATTTAGATTTTACGCGGCTGCACTTTCAATTCGTTGTTAGATTTTATTCTTCGATTTTCTCTCTCTCTCTCTCTCTCTCTCTCTCTTATTTTTCCTCTCGATATCGTTTTCTATTTCACATCACGAACGATACCCAAAGAACACATCGAGCGCAACACCTGTGGATAACGTCTCGTTCATTTCCTCTCTCTCTCTCTCTCTCTCTCTTTCTTTTTTTCTCTCTGTCTTTCGAGAATATCATATGAGATCGTGAAAGATAGAAAAATAATAAAGAAAAAATATATCCTACGTTCCGAAAGACTTCCGTAATTATTTTTTCGTCAAAATGATTACGACGTCGGGTCCTATCAAGATGGGTGCATCGTAATCGTTAATACCGCGTTCTCGCGCCTAATGATTCTCATTATCTTGTACCGCGAGAGAAACAAAAAGAGAGAGAAAGAAAAAGAAAAAGAAAAAGAGATATATATATATATATATATATATAAAGATGCATGCTTCGGTAGTCTACTTCTCTTTTGTCGACTCGCGCAAAGCGAGATAGAAGTTTTCTCTCTCTTTCTCTCATCCTCTTTCTCTCTCTCGTTCTCTTCGGTGCGATTTATCGAGCGCCGGGTAGAGCTCACGAGAGCATAAATAAGCTGTGCCGTGCAGAATACACGATCGTGTGCGGCTTCGGCTACCGCCGTGTGCCGATCGTCGTCCATGCGAGCCAAAGAAGGAGAAAGAGAGAATGAGAGAGAGAGAGAGAGAGAGAGAGAGAGAGAGAGAGAAAGTGATAGGAGAAGGACAGGAAGAAAATATACGCACGTTCGAAGCGCGTGCGAGAGAAGGACGGCACTTGAGAGGGACGATCAGAAACCGGTGAGATAGAGGGGAGAGAAGGACGAAAGGAGAATTTACAATGTATTCGCGATGGAACTACGAATAGAATCGGACGATAGATAATCAGGCACGAACTATTCGCAACAGGTTTATCTATTGCACGACAAGACAGACTTCGGTGTGTTGCGTCGAGTTTTGATTGGTCTCTTTCATGATCATCCTTGAAAATCCTTCCTTTGATACCACGAACGAGTTTCGAATTGTTATATCGATTTCTTATTTTCTTATCTTAAATAAAATACGTGTGGGAAGATATCTTTTTTTTTTTTTACGTATCATATACACATATATATGTATGTATGTATGTATGTATGTATGTATGTATGTGTGATAAGTATAATAAAGAGAAAAACGGAAAGAATATCGTATTACGAAATCTTGTATACGATTGTATGATATAATTTTATTAAAAATAATAAATAATTTAACGCACATATATGAGTGCGTGTGCGTGTGTATATTAAACGTAAGACAATACTCGTACATTCCGACTGATTATTCATACGCAATACTTAATTACGTTAATGAATGTAACGATTACGAATTATAGTAATATATTGTAATATATATGATACCTATTTAAATGTCATAAACACGACCCAATGGAATTGCATAAATTTCCATTGATTTGTACCTTTTTTTCTCTCTTTCTTTCTCTCTCTCTCTTTTTTTATCAGTTATCGATAATTATAATCAAGTAGATATCCATCGGTTGTGTCGAAACGTTTCTGGAAATTGTCTCATATACCGATGTCATAAACATTATGTTACGTGTGCGTGCATATGTGCGTATGCGTAATCTGTATGCATGTGTGCGCGTACATGTGCGACTCGTTAGAATGTAACAATGAGTTTGTACAGAAACGAGGAGCGCTCTGGCCGTTTTTGGTTTCGCATCGCGTCGCTTCATTATCTTACTGCGGACGACGGGTGACGACTACTTTGTGCGCTCTATGCGCAGCTGTTCGAACGTACATCTCGGTTTCTCTATGCGTCTCGTTCTTTTTACCTTCTCTTTCTCTCTCTCTCTCTCTCTTTCTTTTTCTCTCTATTTCTCTCTATTTCTCTCTTCTATCTCTCGGATGTATTCTTTGGTAATAGATCCTAGGCACGATGCGTTTCCATGTTCAAGAGAAAGAAAAAAGTATATATATATATATATACACATAAAGATATATATATATATATACACACGTATCTTTTAAATATATATATATATGTATGTATGTATGTATGTATAGAGAGAGAGAGAGAGAGAGAGAGAGAGAGAGAAAGAGAGTTGGTTACACTGTCATAAATTTTACTTCACCGAGCGAAAAGCGCAAGCGGCCCGTTACCCGCGTTTCTCCATTGTATCGTCTCGAACGTTAAAAGCAACGCGCGATACACTATGAATCTCGCAAATGGTTGTTTACTTAACTGTTACGTTACTGAAGAAATATCTCGAGAGGACGTTGTCGGCATATAACAACCGCGCATACCTATATACACACACACATACCTTCGAAATAAGTAAGTAAGTACTTACTTGCAAATGCATATGTAACCGTTAACTCCTATTTAACGATAAAAATGCAACCAGGATAAATTGGAATTATTCGATAAGTTACAAGTCGAGAGAATTTTTGCAATCCGACGAAATAGATACGTAAATAGATTGATGGATAGATGAATAGATGAATAGATGGATAAATCGATGGACACACGCGTATCTTTTTAATATTTTCTCCGGAAATGTTTCGAAAAATCATTAACCTGCCATTTCCCTCTACCCATCTCACCCCACATCGTCGCTCTATCACAGCTGATATCCTTTCATAAGAAATAGATATGAATTTCCTTCTGATTTTAAATAACTCGACGTCGGAAATAACTCAGAAATTAAACGAAACGATCATCCATCTAATCCCTTGATGGATTCTTCGACTTACATACATAATTAATATCACCGACGAATACGTAAATCGTAGATCGTAAATCATAAATCGTAAATCGTCAATCGTCCTAAGAATGACGGAGATATGTTGTCATATGAATCAATGAAATACGTCATCGTCATCGTCGTTCTTATCAAAGAGAAAAAGGAGCTCCTACAAAGAGAATTTATACGATTTTAGATGTTTAGATCGGAACGTAGAAAGAAAGGAAAAAATGAAAAAAAGAAAAGAAAGAAAATAAAGAAAAGAAAAAAGATGCTCGCGATCGTCGTATTCGTTTGAGATAGAAACAACGTGACGCGAAACGAACGTTTCTCGAACAATGAACCATAGAGAGATAGAGAAATAGAGAAAGAAAGAGAGAGAGAGAGAAAGAGAGAGAGAGATCGTTCTTCTGTACCGTCAAATTGATCGAAATAGAAACGAAAGTAGAACTCTCGTGGTAAGGCGATTAAATAATTACGGTACAACTGAAGTCTCTCTCTCTTTCTCTCTCTCTTTTTCTCTGTGATTATATACGAGTTAACTACTACGTATAAAAGCTTTCGTTTATTCGTTTATTCGTTTATTCAACAACGGGTAATCGTCGAAACGTGATCCACAAAACGAAAGACGGTGAAATCCGTTAATGAGCACGCGCGAATCCTACCTAATTCGACTTCTCTCTTCTCTCTCTCTCTCTCTCTCTTCTTCTCTCGTTGCTTTCCCTCATCTTTACTTTCTTGATTGAAACATTGAAAAGTTATGCTCGGAGATCGTAACTTCTAACAGGGACATAGAAATAGCACGTTTACCTTTACGCGTTCTTTGTTGAAAGAAAAAAAGAAAAAAAAAAGAGAGAGAGGAAAAGAAGAAACAAAAAGAAAAGGAGAAAGACAAAATAAAAGGAAAGGAGAGAGACGAACAAAGAAAATCGTTGTTCCATAGCGAGCGATAAATCCGTTGAAGTCTGTAAACGAAAAAAAAAAAGTAAGAGAGAGAGAGAGAGAGAGGAGAGTAGAGAGGGTGGAAAGGGAGAGGAGTCATCGAATGTTGGAAGGAAGCCAACGAGCAGGTGCAGTCACCTTCGCTTGTGAAACGGAAGCTAGAATAGAACGTGGCTTAGGAAAGTCAAACGTTTCTATACTCGCTGTGAGTGAAGATTAATGAAAGTAATCGAAGAATATAAAATCAGAGAGAGAGAGAGAAAGAGAGAAAAAATATATATATATATATAGAGAGAGAGATAGAAAGAGGAAACTTATTTCAAGGCATTAAGATAGTTGCTACATATCTACTTCTCGAAATTCTCGCCAGAGGGAAAAGGAAGGGAGGAAGAAAAATTAGATTTCGGGTAGTTTTAGAAGAGAAAAGGGAACTCGAACGTTCCTACGAAGCTGAACGAATGAACGAATGAACGAAGGAACTTCGTTGTGTCGACGTTGACGTTGACGTCGTCGTTGTCGTTGTCGTTGTCGATGTCGTTGTCGTTGTCGTTGTCGTTGTCGGTCACGGTGGTTTCCCTCGTTAATGAGAAGAGCAACGTTGTTGAAGGAAGATTTTTGGACGAGTTGACGCGTACCATCGTCGACGGTGTAGTATAACTATCTCTCCGTTTCCCCACCCCCATTCTACTATCCTCCCCCATACTAACCATTCTCTACTCATTCTCCTCGTCTACAGCTTTTGTTCTCTTTATTTTTTTCTTCTTCTTTTCTGTTTTATCTTTTCTTTTTTTCTTCTTTTTTTATATTTAGCAGAAGGAACAAAGAGAATTATGTAGAGAGCAGCAGGTAGTCGGTTGAAGACAAATATGATTCTCTCGCTACGTCGTTCGTACGTGTTGGTCCTTTCTTCGTTTTCTCGAATAATTGGAATTGGTCTAAAAAATTACGAACGTCGCTTCCTCCGTTCGCCCTTTTTCACCTCGTCGTAACAATTTATTCGCTTCGCGTGAAAAGAAAATGGATAGATAGAAACGAAAGAAAAAGGGAACGATCGCAAATGACTTTTATTACGAATATCTCGTTTTAACGATATTCTTTTCTTCTTTTTTTCTCTCCAAGCGTTTAATAAATTTTACACGCGTTGAAAAAGTTAAAGAAAAAAAAAAAAAAAGGGGAGAGAGAGATGAGGTAAAGAGAGAAGAATCGATCTTTCGAAAAATATTTTTTTATATTCCATAGTACTATCCATTGAGAATATTAAGTATTATCAATTATTGATATTAAGAAATACATTAAGAATATCGTTCGAAAATTTCGTCCGAAATAGTTTCATAATGCAATTTATGAACTATAGAACGTCTGGATATGATAATTCCTCCAACGTTAAAAAAAGAAAAAAAGAGAAAAAACTTTTGTCGAGATATCTCGAAGGAAGTGCATAAATGCGAAAAGGAAAATGGTGAAGCATTCCTCGTAAAATAAAAAAGTAGGGGGGAGAGAGGAGGATTAGCGTGCCTTGTTTAATTAGCCGTTCACAACTAAAGTTAGTAATGCTTCGAAATTAGCGTAGCAACGCGTTGCTTTACATGTATATATATATATTAGACGTGAGAAAGAGAGATCGTAGGATACGAATAAAGAAAAAGAGAGAGAGAGAGAGAGAGAGAGAGAGAGAGAGAGAGAGAGAGAGAGGTAAGTTTGTTAACAAGTTAAAGGATGTCTGTGTGTCGTAGCCACACGCATTATGCGTGTTCCAAGTGCATATCGTTTTCTTCTGTGTTAGTATGATTCGCTCCTTGGAAACGGCAGCTTTCACTTATAGTCAGCGAAGTAGACTGGAAGATGACTTTTCCTTCTTTCTAACTCGCTCGTAATATATATATACACATATGTGTACGTGTATAAAATATAATATATATATGTATATTATCCGGATTCTCTGAAGATGTATTTTTAAATAAAACACAAACATTTCTTAAATATACATACACACAGAGATGGATACACGCACGCACATATATCTCAGCCACGCAACCCAGAGCGCAAAATACGTGCATACATCACACATATCTCACTATTAAAACGACTGGTTAAACACAACACACGCTCTTGAAACTAGGAACGGAGGAACGCGTAATAAAGAAACGGGACCACCCCGTAGCAACAGCAAAGTAACGCTCGAGGGAGTAATGTGCGAGCAAGTATTTTTCTTCTTTTTCGTTCATCTCAAGATGAATGAAAAAGAATCCACGAAAAAAAAAAAAAATGATAGAATGTTATTCAGTCAGGAGGATTGGAAGTTTGGGATTGATGATCGAGTTATACACAGCAGAAGGATAAACGAAGACAGTCGTCGTTTACCTGTTTATTATTCATCTCTCGCTTTAGATTCTTATCCCTTTTTATTTTCTTTTGATTTTTCTTATTTTCTTTTTTCTCTTCCTCTCTCTCTCTCTCTCTATAAAACGCCTGGTATAAGAGATCATTTTTAAAACGTGTTTCCACGGGTTTCGAAATAAGAGAAAGAGGAAAAAGAGGAGGAGTAGAAAGAGAAGATAATCGGAGATAAATTTGAGTTAACGATTCGCGGCTCGGAAGGGTTAAAACGGCGATTGCGTCGATATTATCCGGGCGAGTCCTCTCTCCCTCTCTTCATCTCTCTTTCTCTCTCTGTCTCTCTCTCTCTCTCTCTCTCTCTCTGTCTATCTATCTATCTCTCTTTCCCTTTTAACGCGAGAACATCGATCCGACGAGCCGAGCAGCGTGCGTGCGGTCGCAAGCTATAGAAACTCGCGGAGGGCCGAGGAGGAACTAAAGATAGATTCCGTCGTTGATCGAGCAACACGTAGCGTGTGTGTTCTCGAATGTGTGCGTATGCGCGTCTATCTGTGTGTACGTCGTTGTATGTGTGTATGTGTGTGTGTGTGTGTGTGGGGAGTATGTATCTATGTGATATGGTGTCGCGCCGTCGAACTCGAAACCGATCGCCGTTCTGTGTAGTAGGTACTTACTTACGCTCGATCGACGAATAGAACTTTTTAAAGTTCCGTTAGAAGAAAAGAACTAAGGAGATATGAGGATACGAGCATAGGAAAATAAAGAAAATATTATATATATATGTGTGTGTGTATGTATGTCAGAGAGAGAGAGAGAGAGAGAGAGAGAGAGAGAAACATCGTTATAATACCCTCGACATATGGCACACCTCCCTTGCTTTATGCATTTCGAATGGTTTTCCTTGAAATCGCAGGACTTCCTTTTCCATCCTTTATAAATCACGAACTTTTGGAACACATAGACACACAGACACGTACACGCATACGTATATACATGTTTCTTATTTTTATTTGCGTCACGCGTTTACATAATAGGATATACATACATACATACATACATATATTTCATATATATATATATATATATATATATATATATATATATATATATATATATATGAAATAAGAAGGAAAACTGTATATGTAGAATGAGAGTGGTGGATATGGGGTTGGGTAAATCGAAGAATAAAGTAACCTATACTTTCTCTCGTACGTTGAAACTATATTTATATTTTAAGAACGTAGGTAAGCGACGTCGTTTTCATCTCGTTTTATTTTATTTTCATTCTCTCTTCTCTCTCTCTCTCTGTCTCTCTCTCTCTCTCTCTCTCTCTCTGTGTCCTTTATTCCTGGCTCTTGAAAGGTACCTCCTGAGGGACGAGTATCTTTCGTTGTTGGCAGAAACAAATTTCCTTCTCCGAGATCGAGCTCTCTCTCTCTCTCTCTTCGTTTCCCTTGGCACACTCTCCGCGATACTCTCGTCCGATACTCGCCACGAAAGTTTGCGCTTCTTCTTCTTCTTCTTCTTCTTCTTCTTCGTTTTTCTCGTTTTCTTCGTTTTCTTCGTTTTCTTCGTTCTCTTTTCCTTTTTCTTCTTCTTCTTATTTCCCTTGCACCATTTCCTCATGCCTTTCCTACGGCCTTCTATCTCTTCTCGTTGCATGAGGGACACGAACCAAGAGATAAACCGATGAATAAAGAAAGAAAGAAAAAGAAAGAACGAGAAAGAGACTATCGAGTCTCGAAAGTCTCGATAGTCTCGATGTCAATAGGAAATCGAGTTTCGAGTCCTCGCGATACGTCGACAAAGGAAACTTTAAGCTAGACTCTAAAAGACTCTATTTAGAATTTTCGTTTAAATTAATATCGAATTTTCTTTTCCTTTTTTATCTTTACTCCCATTTCTCTCTCTCTCTCTCTCTCTCTCTTTATTTCTTTGTATAACGATCGATCTATATATATCTTCGATCGTATTGTATCGTAAACAACTTTTTCTTACTTCCATTCCACTTAACATCTTTATTAACTCGAATATATGTTAAACTCCATATCATCGTTGATTCAGATAACTATTTAGAAACGTGATAATTAATATATAAAGTATTATTCGAGTTTTATCCGAATCTTATATTTTGTGTATCCAAGTACTTCGAACGATATCAAAAAAAAAAAAAAAAGATCTGATTGATTCGCGATCGTATGTTATTTGTGTAACACTTTTACCAATATTAACAATTTTCATTAATCGTATTAAACGCGACGGCTAAATTCTTTTCCCTCTATATTCCTCTTATTTACCAGCCCCCGCAATCCAAAATTAAAGATCTTTTCGTAAACCACATGATGCCAAAGTGTATATCATTTTTCAAGATCAAGATTTTCATTTATAAAAATGTAATTTTAGTTAATATACGAGTTTTTTGTGATCCAGGAAAATCAGATCCTTCATTGGTAAAGTTTATAGAATTATAAAAAATTTCATAGGAAGTACCTTTTTTCTTTTTTCATTTTTCTTTTTTCTTTTATTTTTTATTTCATTTATTTATTCTCTCACCTTTCTCATTACATATATTATATATAAATATGTAAGTTGTAATTGTTCTTAGAATAATTGTAGTATTAATGCAAACGATATTCTCGTTTCCGATACAATCGTAAATTTTTTAAGATCGCCAACGGATAATTCAATAAAAAGTGTTTTAATTATTTCAAACATTATAAATAATTATGTGTATCTTATAATTAATTAACTAATTAATTATATTTTTGATTTACTCGGGATATCTCTTAGTAACCAAACGAATAGCAATGAACCTGTCAGATGGTATAACAGTTCTAATTAGAAAAAAGAAAGAAAAATTAGATAGAATAAAAAAGAAAAGAAAAAGAAAAAGGAAAAAGAAAAACGAAAAATCTAGAAAACTTATTAACAAGATTCAGAAACATTCGATGAGATGATATATTTTTTACCGAAGGAGTTTCAAGAAAAGAAAGAAAAACAAAAAACGTGATCGGTCTGATAAGAAGTACTATATATCTTGCGCACTTTTATTGAACTTTTATATCAGCACTTGCTACTGAGACAATGAAAGAAAGATCTCGTTGGATCTTTTCGAGTTAACGACGATCAAAGACTACTCGGAGTCATAACCTTAACCGAGGACGAAGACGAGGACGAGGACGAGGACGAGGACGAGGACGAGACGAACACTATCTTTTCTCTTTCTCTCTCTCTCTTTCTCGTTCTGTTTCTTTCTCTCTGTCTTTTTTTCTCATTCGTCGTTAGCTCGATTCTCCTTAAACGCGATGGTCTTCATTGTCCTCTCGACATCCGCGTCTGGTTCTCTTATTCTCTTCGTCGTCAAGTCAAAAGAAGAAGTATAAGAAGAACAAAATTAAAATAAAATAAAAGGGAGAGAGAAAAAAAGAAGAAGAAGTAGTAGTAGTAGTAGTAGTAGTAGTAAAAAGGATCTTGATATAGTAGTTGAAATACGTTGAAATACTTTTTGGTTAATTGTGTTGGTTGTTGTTGTTGTTGTTGTTGTTGGGTAGTTGTGCTGCATTGTATCGCATTGCGTTGCATCGCGTCGTGTTCGTGTGATTCTGTGTTTCACTCGAAGAGAAGAAGGCGGTAACGTTTGAAGTCTCTCTACGTTTCTCTATCGTAGAAAGTAAGGATAAGGATTCGTGTCTTTTCCCGCGAACGGATAAGGGCAGCACGTCAGCGTCTCCTCGATCTCAACATCGTCAGTTTCTCTAGACTTCTATCTCTCTCTCTCTCTCTCTCTCTTTTTTTTCTCTCTGTCTATCTTTTTCTCTCTTTCTTCTTCCTCCACAAGTCCGACTTTTGCTTCGGCAATTTTGCTAATGGCGCTTTGCCGTGTATCTTTTCCCTTCTTTCTCTCTCTCTCTTTCCTTCCTTATTTCTTTTCTTTTTTTCTTTTCTTTTTTTCTATTTCTTTCTTTCCTTCCTTCTTTTCCCTACATTCTAGCCTCCAGAGATTTGCCTCGTTTTCAACGTACCTTGAGAGAAATACTATGCAGTTCTCTTTCTCTCTCTCTCTCTCTCTCTCTCTCTCTCTGTCTGTCTCTCGTTCTCTTTCTTTCTTTTTTCTCTTTTTCTGTCAACCATAAAAACCACCGAAAGGAGCCAAGAACGGCGAAGAAAAGAAACGGAAAAGATAGAAGTTAAGATACGAAGGAACGAACTCGATGAGTTTTCCCGACGATACGTGTAGGAATTTCTTTTTTTTTTCTTTTTATATAAATTGTTGTTGCTCCTGTTTTTCCTTCCCTTTTTTTTTTCTTTCTCTTTTTTGTCGATGTCCTTTCTCAACGACAATCGAGTTAACTTTCGTCGTTCCTGTACTAAAGAAGAAAGACCATTCTTTCTTTTCTCTCTCTCTCTCTCTCTCTCTCTCTCTCTCTCTCTTTTTCCCCCTCTTTCTTCCTTTTTTTTTTAACGAGCAAAAGAGACAAACTGAATCGGTGAAAGATCAGAAACGATACGATTCACCGAGTACGACGAACGGTATGGAACGACAGTTATCCATCCAAGTCACGGTCGTAACGACGGACAACGACAATAGCATTATCAAACACGTTTCTACTCGCGGAAATATATTCTAGGTTTATGTGTATACGTACGTACGTACAATCTCGGCTATTCTCTCTCGTTCTCTCTTCCTTTTTGATCCTAAAGAGAATGACAGAGAAAGAGAGAACACGAGTAGAGTGTACAAGAGAACGAATGGAACGGAAGGAAGGAAGAAAAGAAAGAAAGAGTAAAGATAGAGAGAGAGGGAGAGAGAGAGAGAGAATGTGTGTGTGTATATGTAAGGAAGAGAAGAATGGATAAATTCACTACTACTATTACTATTGTTGCTATTACTACTACTACTATTACTACTACTATTATTACGTAACGACGAAGACTCGATTAGTCTGGTATATTGTCGATCGAAAATGGAAATTCGATCGAGCTAACAGACCAAACGAAAACCGAATGTTTCCATCTCTTTTGCGAAAATAGCTAACGGGTATAGTTGAGAGAGAAGAGAAGAGAAAGAGCATGAGAAAGAGGAAGAGTAGAATATATATTCAATTAATGGATCAAATAACGAGTGATATTATTTTTGTTTATATTATTATCTCCTTTTAATTGTAGATAAACGAGAAAATTTCTCTTCTCCCTCTCTCTCTCTCTCTCTCTCTCTCTCTCTCTTTTTTCTCGTTTTATTATTAGATTTCTCTTAATATAATTATGTGTTTTATTTGATAATAATTATTGAATTATTTAATTACATATCGCCGACAGGGAGATAATTATCGATAGGCTTATATCACACGGGCACGAACAAACGGTTCGTTCGATTTTTACGAAAATAAAAAGAAAAAAATAAAAGAGAAATAAATAAACTCGTACGATACGAGATCATTTCTCGATAATGATAGTCTTTACTTACTCCACGTTATAAGTATATTTACACGGGTAAAAATAATTATTTTTTTTTTTTCATCTTTCATTCTTTTTTTTTCTTTCTTTCTTTTTTCAATTAACTTCATTATTTATAAAAGAAGATTAATTATTCATGCGCGATTACTTGTCATCTCTCTCTCTCTCTCTCTCTCTCTCTCTCTCTCTCTCTCTCTCTCTTTATCGTGCAAATAATAAGTACAAAGTAGAAACGTTTAACAAAAATAAAAGACAATTACTACAGAAGAATTTCTACTTAGAGTAGAGAATCGTTCGTGAAAAAAGATGGTTTTCATTTCTCTCTTTTTTTATATTTCTTTTTTATTTTGTATTATTATTATTATTATTATTTTTTTGTTATTTTATTTTCCCAGTAACGACAATGGGCTGCGAATGGCGTCAATTCCGAGAAACGTTTTTGGTAGATCGTTATCGGTCGATCGTTGTTTTCGCGTTTGGATTGGCGGACTTCAAAGGGGGTAGAAAATACGTAGAGATGGGGTTGAAGAGAAGGGGGTTGAAAGACAGACAGAGCGAACCGACCGGCACCCCTTGAAGTCCCCGTTGACGTCGTTGAAAAACGATCGAAAAGTATGTCACCCCCGTCGATCGACAGCTGTTACTACTTTTGATTTTCTTTTCGTATCGTCGAAAAGCGATACACTACTCTACTCCAGTTAACCGTGAAACTGAAACTGAAACGAAACGAAACGAACGTTCAGAACGTCGATCGAAACGACGAGCTTTTGGAACTCCTCCTCCTCCTCCTCCTCCTCCTTCTCTTCCTCTTCCTCTTCCTCCAACTCGTTTTCCTCTTCCTTCTCTGCTTCCTCCCCTCTTCTTCTTCTTCTCCCTTATTCGCCTTTGTGCGTACGAGCAACGTTGATTTTCCTGAGGGATAAACGACGAGCATGAAATTCGACGCGCATCAGACCGCCCTCCTTTCACTTCGACATCATCCATGTTTCTCTCCTTTCGGAGTTCCGTTTCACGCGCCGACGATTAGCGCGATTATTAGGGGATGACGGCTGGAACGTATTCGTTTGTTCGTTTGTGTGTGTGTGTGTGTGTGTGGCTGAGGCTTTTCAAATAAGAAAAGAGCATTTCCCTATGACGAAGATAATGATCGACGTATCAACCATTTTTCTTTCTTCCCTTTTACATACATACATACGTATATACGTATATACAGATGTATATATATTTACATATGGTACATGTATATATTTAGAGATACACTTATACAAGTATATGTGTGTGTATGTGTATGTGTGTTTTGTGTACGTACAAAGCATGTCCCAAACGCAAAAGTGTCGATCAGGATTATCGCGATATTTAAGTGATATTTTCGAAAAATCCAGAGATCCCGTCAATTTTGTTTCTGTTAAGGGAAGGACAATGATCCTCGTCACAAAATTCACCCACTTTTTTTCGGCTTAATCTTCGTCAATGGTAACAAGGGGATAAATTGTGACGTTATCATTCGAACGATCTTTTAATTTTCTTTATGATTGTGCTATTCTCTTTCTTTTCTTTCTCTTTCTTTTTTTTTTCTTTTTCTTTTATCTATATATATTTGAAATCAATCAGAGCGAGAAAAAAATGCATTCCGTATTTCAGAAATTGAAAGCAACTCTTACTTTATTAAACATTCAAAATGTGTATCGCCCGATTCCTCGGACACGAGTAATAAAATCTTTGCTCGGTGTTACATCGAATATTTTTCAGTAGATCCGATGTAATCTGACGGTATTCTTCGACTACGCTCCGCTGAAGTTATCCTAACGAAGCCGGTTGGGCGGAATACATTTCGGATTTGTAAATATTCTCATGGAAAAAAGGTAGAGAGAAAAAAGAATGAAAAAAGAGAGAAGGAAAAAAAATTGCAAAAATCAAATTAATGGATATAAGTCTAGCTCTCGAATAAATCAAAGTACGAAAAGCGTTCTCCGGTCATTTTTATTTTTAATAAAAAGAGCGGACTAATAATTTTGTTACCGAGCGATATACACATTCTCGTTCAGTATACACTCGGACGTTACTGCAGAATTTTTTATGTACACCGAGCAAAGATTTTATTATTGCGTCCGTGCTCGGCGATACACATTTTGAATATTTAATAAAGAATAGAAGTTGTTTTCAACCAGAAATTCGAAATGCATATCTTTTTTTTTTCGAGAACTATTGACTCTGAATTTATATATATATATATAAAAAAAAAGGAAGAAAATAACATTCATTAAGAGAATTAAACAATTTTTTAAACGATATATCGACTATACTGTTACCATTTAAGACTTTTAAAAATAGTTAAATTCAAAACCGGTGAGAATATACGATGAGGATCCGTCCCAATCTTTTTTTTTTTACCTAAAAAAAAAGAAGAAAAAAATCACTAGATTTTATAAAAATTCTAGGGTATACATTTTCGTGAGACCTTACGTATAAATAAATGATTAAATAAATAAATAAAAATCGATCAAGATATCGACCATCTTTTCTCTTTTTTTTTTCTTTTTTCATCTTTTTCCCTTTCGTCTTTTTTACGTATATTTAATGATAGACAACGCGTATGCCTATACGTATGTACATACATCTATACATACATACATACATACATACGTACAAATAAATAAATAAAAGGATCCATCTTTCGGTACCAGCCATATATTCTTTTTTTCTTTCTATTTTCTTTTTTTGCTCCTTTTCATCTTTTTTACATATACATATATCTACAGAAATATCCAATACATACGTATGTACAACCATATATACATATAAATAAAATTTTTCGATTTCTACGAATATATAACGAACGAGAAAAAAAAAAGAAAAAAGATTATTGTTTTTTGATATACAAGAAAAACAAATCTTTTATCTCGAAAAGATTTAAAACAATACCAATACAAAGAAAGAGGACAACACAACAACAACAACAAGAGGAGGAGGAGGAGGAGGAAGGTCTTGGACGACGTTCAGAAAAAGGAACCTTTCGTTCAACTTTCTCCTACCTCACTTCGTCTTACCCCATCCCATACCATCCCATCCCATCCCATACCATCCCATCCCATACCATACCATCCCATTCGACCTCCTTCCTTTCGCATCTTACGCGTTAGTCGAGGTCAGGAACAAACAAACGACGACGGGCTTCTTACTACACGTGTCGCGCTTTCTTAACATCCGGACCCTTCATTTTGGTCGGATCTTCTTTACCCTCTAAAAAAAGCCCTAAGTCTTTTCAATACCACAGATACACAGAGAAACACACACACAGAGAGAGATGAATCCTGATTGTTTTGTAGAAGTGACATTTCCATCTGTGAAAATTTTCTTTCTCCCCTTTTTCTCTCTCGAGTATCATGCTAATATATTACATCCTCTTCTTTTAGTTGCATTTACGCGTAATAAGATGACATTCGTAAAAAAGAGAGGTTTCTTTATCCCTCTCTTTCTCTCTTATTGGTAATTGTATCCATAAAGAAAGAAAGAAAAAAAAAGAGAAAAGAAAAAAGAAAAAAAAAAAGAAATGGAAAGTAAAGAAAGAAGGGGGAGCATCGAACCTATTTACACTTACCCACGGATTATATTTTTATTTTATCGATGGAAAAAAAGGAGAAGGGGTGTGTATGTGTGTAAGTATGTATATGTGTATATTTATACGTATGCGTCTCCTCCTTCGTCTGAATACTTGCTAACTCCGATACTTTCGACCCTTTTCTCTTTCGTACTTTTTTTTTCTTTTTTTTATACTCTTCCCGCGTTATATTTATGTTGGTCGATCGTTTATACGAGAAGGAGAGAAAGAAAGAAAGAGAGAGAGAGAGAGAGAGAAATTTGCTTCGTTCGTATGTAAATAAATTTCTATTACATTCGACGTGGCAGAACAACGGGCCCGACAACCATAAGGAAGAAGAGAGGGTGGTAGTAGTGTACATATGTAGTGGAGGTGGTAATGGTGGTGGTGATAGTAGTGGAGGTGGAGATGGAGGTGGTGGTGGTGGTGGTGGTGGTGGTGGTGGTGGTGGTGGTAGAGAAAGAGGAGGAGGGCGTGCATCGTTTTAACTTCGACCGAGGTGGTTCTACGCGCATAGCAACGAGCGGGTTTTAGCACTATAAATAAAAGGCGGATACGCGTTTATCGAAAGAGGAAGAAAGTACGTATTTACGTACGTACGTACGTACGTACGTTCGTTCGTTCGTACGTTCGTACGTAGTATAGTTTTCGCCTGCTCGACCAGTCTTGAAGCTTTTCAACATGCTTTAACATAACAGGGGTGGTTGATCGAAGATCGATTGTTTTCTTTTTTCTTTTTTCAAATATTTTTTTTTACAAACTTTGCGATATAAAGATGTACGGATAAATTTTTACGTAAAAGATTTGAGAATATTTAGATCTATCTAGGAAAAGAGATATTAGATAAGATTGTTTGATAAGTATTGTTTTACGTTAGCACGGTTGATAATTATTATTTTGGAATTTGTTCGTCTTTAGTAATCGTTTTTTTTTGTTTTTTTCCTTTTTTACTCGTTTCTTTTCTTTTCTTTTCTTTTCTTTTCTTTTCTTTTCTTTTCTTTTCTTTTCTTTGTCAATTTCGAAGCTTTTAAAAGTCTTCGTTTCGATGAAGAACAGACAGAAGAGGGAATTTCGTGAAAAACGTTTTATCAAAAAAAAACTATGTCGTCTCAGTCTTCTTTTATAATTGTCTTTAGATTACATAATAATCGATAAAGCTACCGCAATAATCCCTTTCAATACTACGAACGGACAAAACGAATGGACCCTTTTATTTCTATCTTTTTTTTCTTTTTTCTTTTTCTTCTCTTTTTTTTATGCTACTATAACGTCTCTAATATCCTACGCGTTTATCCCATTTTATTAGACAATTCCTTATCGCAGTCTAAGAATCATTGGGAATTTGTCGAATTTCCAAGATTTTCGATGTCTTTCGAGTTCGACTTCGTGGCCGAATAATACCCTTTGGAAGCAAAATATCGTTCGAGAGCGTTTACGAATTCGGAGCACGTTTCCGTCGGGAGATCTTGTGCGTCTCGAAAAAGGTTGCCAGCTCCGGGCACGTTTGTCGCTTATTCGCGGCATTATTTGTACGATGTCCCACTTCGAAAATTCGAAT
>NC_066607.1:2010000-2032500 GCF_905475345.1 Vespula vulgaris
TAGATCGATGTCATGTCGATCTAAAAAAAAAAAAAGAAAACAGATAAAAACAGAAGGAAAAAAAAAAGAATAAAAAATAGAAAGAAAAAAGAAGAGAAAAAGAATTGCAGATAGAGCTATCTGGATGGGTATCGTAGATTCTCGTCGGTATTTTCGATAGTGAGAGCCCATTTCCTCGTGAGCGATATGGGGTAGGAGGGAGGAGGAGAAAAAAGGGTGGGAGGTACACAGTGGACCTTTTTCACCGATCTCGATAACATCTCTCTCTCTTTTTTTTTTCTCCCTTTATTCCTCTCTCTCTCTCTTTCTCTCTCTCTCTCTCTCTCTCTCTCTCCTTCTCTCTCTCTCCTTCTCTCTCTTTCTCTCTCGTATAAATACACGAACGTTGGTACGCTAACGCACGTAGCCGAGCGTGCACGCACGGCAACCAACCGCGATTAAGCTTGCCGCCGTTGCGTTCACGTTACACGCGAAAGCTATTCTATTTATTCTCTGGCCTGTATGCACTGTAGGAGGTTGTATATACGTACATACATACATACGTACATACGTATGTACACACACACACATATCTATATTATATATACATACATAGATAGCAGACACCTGGTCCGAGCTTTTCTCACTACGGCAATTAAGTCTCTTCTCGTAGTGTCCGCTTAATTTCCTCCGTTTATTATTATCATCTCTTTCTCGCTTTCGGAGGCATCCATTCCGTATTTGAAAAATAAAAAAAAAGAAAAGGTGAACAAAAAACAACTCGTCAATTCTTTCCCAATCGAATCGTTTTTCCATATTTTTCTCTTTTTTTTTTCGTTCGGAAAAATATGTTTTTTCTTTTTTTTTTTCTTTTTTGTATAAATTTGTATAATAGTTAATGATAGTAGTTGAAGATGTAAAAGGGAAATAAAAGAAAGATACGAATATGTAGGTAATGATTAAAATCGATATTTCGACTAATTCCAATTTTTCTTTTTGTTCGTCGATTTGATACGACGACATGTAATAGCTTTTCTTCGTCTCCTCGAATTGTTCTTCTTAAATAATACGAGATAAGTCGTTGAAATTTATCGATTGGATAACGCATTAAAAACGGATACATGTATGCGCATATTTTTATTCAACGTAACACGTAAACGTAAAGAAAAGGATAAAACGAGCGCGACAAAATGAATTGAAATGATATTTTCCCTCTTATCAGTACGAAGGTATAATAAAAATAAATGCTTAAGTCTATATACCGTATGTATGTATGCATGCATATGCACACACCACACGCACGAATATACACACACACACACACACACACACATATATATATATATATATTTACGTACGTATGGACATTATCTAAATGAAATATTTTTACGTTGACTTAAGGGTCCAATCGGACATTCGTCAAGGCTCGCCGCGCATTTTAAATACCTTTTGAACACGCGCTCTCTCTCTCTCTCTCTCTCTCTCTCTCTCTCTCTCTCTCTCTCTCTCACTCCAACTCTCTTTTGAACTCTCTTTTTCTTCATGTGACTAATACGAGAGCGATATATCGTAATGACTGTTTCCTTTTTAATATTCATACGAGAGTTACATACGCCAGTCGGCAAGCATACTCTATACCAACCAAGGAACATCAACTTTATCCGACGTGTTTCGAGATAATACACGTAATTATTGTAATCGAGCCGGTGAACTTCTAATTAATTCCGCGTTCATATATATTTGCTCGTTGCCTTCCATCTTTCTCTCTCTCTCTCTCTCTCTCACTCACTTTGTCTATAATCAGACACACACACAGATACAGGTGGGCGCACAAACAAACAAACACACTATTAAGACTTCGTTACTATGTCGATTAGATCGAATTCCAAGAACAAACTTTTTCTCTTTGCTGGATGAAGTGACTACTCTTTAACAATGCGCATATACGTATAACTATATACATATATATGTATGTATATGCCTAACTATAGTATTATAACCTACCTCTATAACTAAGAGAAGTCGTTAAGGAGAGTTATAACTCTGAGTATGAAACGATTTTCAGGTACGTTACTCAGCGATACCGAGTGAGCTCTCTTGCTTACCTACCTACCTACCTACCTATTCTACCTACCTACCTATTCTACCTACCTACCTTTCTCTACCTACCTACGTTTATGTCAAAAATCTTGTATAAACTTGATAATCGCGGTAATATTTTTTCTCTGACGCGCGCTTGGCTCTGTGCTCCTTCTTGGCACGGAAAAGAGACTTGGAGAGTATATGTATGAATGTGTAAGTGTGTGTGTGCTGTGTGTACGAGAAAGAGAGAGAGAGAGAGAGAGAGAGAGAGAGAGAAATAAAGAAGGGTCAATAGCAGTATAAAACGACGTACATACGACGATAAGCTTCTACGATATAACCAAGGTGCTTTTTCATTGCTCCTCCAACCTCTCCTCCTCCTTCTCCTCCTTTTACTCCTTCTCCTCATCTTTCTTGTTTCTTTCCCTTCCTTTTTTTTATATACATATTCTTTTTTTTTTTCACGCGCGACTGTATATCCATAAGATGTATCTATCGAGTGTGAAGGGTAAAAAGAGAGGGGAAAAAGTAGAAGTAAAAGTAAAAAAAATTGTAATAAAGGTAAAAAAAAGGAGAAAAAAAGAATAGGTTCGACAGATTCGAGGATAGGAAGGAGAAAAGTAGGAAAGTAGGAAGGAAGGAAGTAAGGAAGTAAGGAAGGAAGGAAGGAAGGACGCAACCCTTTTCGAGTCTCGAATCGGAGACACCTCTGTGGTAACTCGGCCGAACGTAATTCCCTCGATTCGTCGGAAGCAATTTTCTCGAGCGAACGAAGTAACCACAAAATCGAAGATTCGACCAGGACCGTAGCTTTTCCGGAAATTCCAAAGATATATATATATATATATATATATATATAAAGAGAGAGAGAGAGAAAGAGAGAGAAAGAGAGAAGGAACTATATGTTACTGTTGAAAAAGTAAAGAAAGAATAGTTCGGTTCGCTTAGAATAGCGTACGGATGTTATCAGAAGGGAAAAGATCGGCTTGGTTCGTCGCAGCTCTATTTCTTGATAACATACATAGTAAGTAAAAGGTATACGTCTAAAAGGAAAGACGAAGAAAAACATTCCATTTCCATTCTTCTTCTTTTTCATCTTTTACTTCTTCTTCAACTCCTTCTTCCTCTTCCACCTCCTCCTCTTCTTTCTCGATACGGGAAACAACGAAACTGAGAAGGTCAGTTTACGAGGAGCGAATTGGATTTTCTCAAACGTGGATGGAGTCCTGACGATGAGAAAAAGGAAAGGCGAGAAAAATAAAAAGAGAAAGAAGGAAAGAAACACAGACAGACAGACAGACAGACAGACAGACAGAGAAAGAAAGAAAGAAAGAAAGAGAAAGAGAGTTACATAGAAAAGAAGAAAAAAAGAAAAGAGGGAGATAAAGCGAAGCTCGAAGAGAAATGAAAACCGTTTCCGTTCCGGAGTGGTCCCGCAGGAGCACAGGGACAACCTCTCGGATAACAACACCGTCGTCGTCGTCGTCGTAGTCGTCGTCGTCGTCGTCGTAGTAGTCATCGTCGTTGTCGTCGTCGTAGTCGTCGTCACGAGTCGATCGCGAGTAGATCCGAGCAACTACGCTTCTCTCGAAAACGATAAAGCTGCCTGCAAATTGAAATTCCGGATACGGAAACGGTGATAACGACGTTCGCCGTGTTCGTAATGCTTAATGGAAAAGCTCTCGGGCCAGGGGTGTTATAGGGTGGTTGTTGGAGCGCACGCGCGCTCAACGCACTCCTGTGATACGCATGCATTCCAATGAAATAAAGAGAGAGAGAGAGAGAGAGAGAGAGAGAGATAGGAAGGGAAATAGAGTTTATCGAACGCTTCTTTCAATAGAGCTTCGAAATCGTTTTATTTTTTTCTTTTCTTTTTTTTTCTTCTTTTTTTCTTCTTTCAACAACCATCTGCTTTATAGTTATCAATTGCATAGCCTTAGTGGTGACTTCTCTCGAGATAAGAAGAGGCGCGGTTTGTATCAATATTTGATGATAATCGTACGCCGATGCAAAGGAAGAAAGAAGAAAAAAAAGTAAAGAGAGAGAGAGAGAGAGAGAAGGAAGAACGTAAGCGTATGCGATTGCGCGCTCGAAGATAAGAGCCTGCGCGTCCTTGAAAATAAGCGTTATTTAAAATAACATTTAAAGAGACGATAGGATTCTTCTTGTTACGTATGCACCGCGATACGCTTAAAACTCTCGATTGCTATTTTAAAGTATTCTTCGATATCGATAAGATTTCGTATTATTTTGTTTTATTTCTTTTTTCTTTTTTTTTTCTTTTTTAACGAAAATACCAATCTCCGAGATATTTAAAAAAATTTCGTAAAGTTCGCGAAAGGAGGAGAGGGTGGAGGAGGAAAGAGAGGGGGGACAAAGTCAGGGACGTATACGACTTTTAATGGCGAAAATTTTGTCGCAGAGAATTTCTTTACTTTTTCTTTTCTTTTTTTTTTTCTTTTCTTTTTTAATTTCGTCGAATATTCCGATAATACGATTTACGAAAATCGGTAATTGATAAAACGAAATAACGCGAGGAGTATCTTTCAGTGATTCGATAATACATACGTTTACATATTAGAAAAAGATTCGTGTTTACTCAATGAAAGTGTGTTTTTAGATATCAACGTAAATACGTATAAAGAGAACGTTTACACGTGTACTTACGTATTTGTTTTTATAGTACTGTACTAATATCCAATATGTGTATATATATATATATATATATATATATATATATATATGTACGTATACCTAATCTAGTCGGTTCATTACACAGTATAGTAATCGGAGCAACGTTGGATCTTCAACGTTGGTAGGATGCGTCACCGATGATATACCTCGTATTTACGATGCAACCTTATTTGCGGAGCTTTATATCGAAGATAAAACTAGAGCTTGGAACATAATAAAAGTCCTCGGGATCGAATCGTTGTAACCGTGGGTGGTGTTTTATAAGAGAGAGAGAGATGAAGAGAAAGAAACTGAGAGGAACGAAGAAGAGAAAAGTCGAGAGTAAAACAGAAAGAGAGAAAGATGGAAAGAGAAAACACGAGGACTCGCGTTAAAGTCTTCGACGCTCGGCAGAACGGGAACGAACGTCCCGGAAATTTAATTAAAAAGTTTCGGTCCCCTTGGCCGTTCATTCGTTCGTTCGTTCGTTCGTTCGTTCGTTCGTTCATTCGTTCGCTAGCTCGACTCGGGCCAAGCGAAACAATGAGAAGGTTTAATTTCTTTTGATAAATTAACCGTTTCATCGTGTGCCGGCTCGCGTTTTCCGCAAAGAAGCTATCCAAAGTCGAAGTCGTACTCGGATTTTTACCTGATATTTCCGTACGAAAGAGAAACATATATATGTATATATATAAATTTATGTATATATGTATGTAATGTATGTATGTATGTATGTATGTATATATCTTTCTCTCTCTTTCTTTCGTTCTTTTTCTCTTCCACGATGAGACAGTTTGTCTGTCTTCTTTTTTTCGTCTTCTCTTTCTTTAGTAACCCCCTCTATCTCTCTCTTTTTCTGCAATACTCTCCTTCGGTGACAAATTCTCGGACGTTGAAAGAGAATCGGGGGTAAGAAAAAGGGGTAAAAAGAGTCGACGAAAAGTTGACTATCGTCTATTTCCCGTTTACCAAAGAGTTCTCGAATTTTCTCTAATAAAAACCATCCCTATTGTTTTACCTACTTTTTTCCTCTTTTTACTATTTCTCGTTCGTTCCTTTTAGTTCGTCGAGGTCGCCTACGAAATGGAAAAAAAACGATAATAAACATTAAATCGATAGGGAATAATATCCCTCAGAATCTTCGATCATGCACGACCACTCTTCTTCTTCTTTCCTTTTTCCTTTTTTTTCTCTTCTTTTCGAAATAAAAAGAAAAAGAAAAGAAAAAAAAAGGATACAAAGATTTGCCACGAAATTCATATACAAATTTAATCTTTAAAGATCGTTCATTCGATCGTGAGTTCGCGTTCGTATCAACGAAAGGGATGAGAAACGAAGAGAAAGAAAATCGTGCCGGTGGCAAAACCAACCGACGAAATTCGTATTTCCTTCGGCGATGTTGATCAATGGAAACGTTTCCTTCCCTTTCCTTCCTTTTCACCTATCCCCGGAGTAGTCCCATCCTCGTCATCTTCCCCAACCCCGTTTTCCCCATGCGGCCATAACATTGGCTCGCAAACGCGATCGGTTTGCCCTTTGTGAGAACGTCGTGTGTGGCTCGCTCTTTGAACTACGCGGTCGCGTGGATTCCAAACTTCCCGCAAATGCTACACACACACACACACACACACACACGCACATTCTCTCTCTCTCTCTCTCTCTCTGTCTCTCTCTCTCTTTCTATATATATATCCTCTATCTTTATTTCTCTTCTCTTTCTCTTTGTCTTTCTCTCTCTCTCTTCTCTCTATCTCTATCTCTCTCTGTTTCACTCTTTATCCATCCATCCATCCTGTTCTTCTTCCGTGTCTTTTCCTAAACCTCTACTGATCGACTACGATCGATTCTCTCTCTTCGGCGAGCCGATCGTTCCTCTTCAACCTATCGAAATTTCTCGATCGCTACCAATCACCGATGAATGGCTTTGACTCAACGCAGACTTCCTGGTGGCGGTCTCCACCTCGCGAGATAGTTCATCGTGCGGTAAACCTCTATGGCAGCTATTTCCGATGGTTCGATATCGATCGAATCAATATTATCCTATATGTAAATTTAAAGAATTTAGGCACACGTCAAAATCGTAACTCTTTTTATTTCTCTGTCTCTTCTTTCTTGCTTTATTTTCTTTCTTTCTTTCTTTCTTTCTTTCTTTCGGATGCATACTTGCGCGCGTTCGTGATTCGGAGATAAATTGATAAATCATTTATCGAGGGAAATAATTTCTCTATGCAACGAATTCGTCATAATATTATTGGGTAGATAAAGTAATAAATAATCTCTTTTTATCTCTAGCTATTCGGTTAAGATATTTTAAAAAGAAAAAAAAAAAGACAGAGAGAAGAGAGAGAAAGAAAAAAAAAAACTCGTAATCGAAAATGGTCTGATTGATCAGCCGACTTTTTATCAAAATCCTTAGATCTCCTTTTAAAGATAAAATACGAATAAAATACGAAATATACAAAAATCGTTCGTTTAAATAATACAGTAATAGTACAGAATATAATTTCGTGATATTATAATACCCGATAGAATATCATAGAATCTCGTACGTCTCAGATCGATGAAAGATTTTTTTGTTACTGGCGAGACAACTGTACTTATTTGTGAGAAAGATTCGAAAAAAAAAAAAAGGAAAAAGGAAAAGGAAAATACTTCCTACCTGTGTAAAAGAACGAATTCGCGTTTGCAGCTGGCGATAATTTTACCAGAGTTCTCTTTCTTTTCATCGCTTTGGAATTCCTCAAGTTTCCGTATTTCCTCGAAACATTAAAGAAACCCATCGTGGGTTCCGTCCATTTACCGATAGGAATTCCATCCGTTTCGTCGTTTCGAACGACAAAAGACGCCACACGTCGGTCTTCTCGGAAGGTCGAGATCCCACGTTTTCTTTGAGGCCCTTTAAAGTTTAAAGGCCCGCACCAATAATGCGTTCGCGCGCTACTACACACATATACACACACGACACGCAGAGATATAAATACACAAATCATATAAAACACGTACACGTACACGTACAACGTATACTCGTACACACACAAAAACACACCGGTTCGACCACTGCCATTCGATCCTCTTCGTACCTTTAAACGTCTCTCCTCCTCGTTACTGTCCCGACTGAGAGAAGTTCTCTTTAATATATATCTCCTCAGCATTCTCAGCATTTCCTTCTTCTTATTCATTGTCTTCGTCCAGTATCAGCTTGCAAGATTATTTGTATTCTTTCTTTTATTTTTTTTTTTTTTATATTTAAAATCTTGTCTCTTCCTCGAATTTCGAATATACGTTGTAGACTCGAATATTATAAACTACATTCGGTATACTCCGAATACTAATAAAATTCGGTAGTGCGTGAATAATCTGATATATATGAATATCGTTTGATTAATTTTACGAATTTGTTTCGAAAGAAAGACGAATAAAAAGTATCCTTCGAAATACGAATGAAAATCGTATAGAGATAAATACTTGTGCCGTTACGTGAATGAAACGTGATCTAAAATCGTTCAGTTCCTTCTCTTCTCTTTTTATTAACATACTCTAGATACATCGTTGATGAAGTTCGTTCACGTATTTATTTTATTTACCATTTTTCCTCTCCCTTTTATCATTCGTTCACCGTTACGTTCGGCTTGAATAAAGATACGTAAGAGAAAAGGAAGAAAAGAGGAAGAGGAAAGGAGACAAATCGAAAAGAGACAAACATAAAAAAAGAAGAAAAGAGAAAAGAAAAGAAAAGAAAAGAAAAAGAAAAAAAAACGTGTTGATAAAACACGATCGTAGATTTTAATTTACGTAGGACGTTTCAACGACACTTTTTTTTATTATTTAGATAAATTCGTGCGTTTAGGCGGCTTGAAAAAATATTATAGAAATAAATTACAGTGCGAACGCGAAGAGACGAGGAGAAAGAAATCGTCTAGAAAATGATTTGTGCCAGAGGAATCGCGACCGTAAGGAATCTCCTCTCTCCCTCTCTTTCATTCTTTCATTCTTTCATTCTTTCTTTATTTCATTCTTTCATTCTTTCATTCTTTCTTTCTCCGGGCCGCTTACGCGCACGGAGGAGCGTGACGAAACAGCCGGTACGTTCGGCATCGGCCCAGCTGGCAGAAAAGCGGACTGCGCGCATAATCGAGTTTCAAGGAAACCGTCTTATCCGCCCACTCGTGGATCCTCAACGACGACATTTTGGCTCGTTGTCTCTTCCAAAACGTTGCTGCGAGACGTATCGTCTGTCTCTCTCTCTCTCTCTATCTCTCTTTTTCTTTCTTTCTCTCTCATTCTCTGAATCTCTATCATTTTCTCTCTGTCTCTCTCTTCCTTCGTTCAACTTACCTCCTAGTCTCTTTACACCGCTCCTACGATCCTCACCTCCTAGACAGCGTCGGAGCAAAAAGACCACGAGCTACGAGTCTCGTTATGCAACGACCGCGATTTTAATTACGTCACTTTGATGCCAAGTGGGATCCAAGTATCTTTGAGAAAGAGAGAGAGAGAGAGTGTGTGTATGTATAAGAGAAAGAAATATACGAGCTATTCGTGCGCGAAAACGTAAGACGATTTAATAAAGAAAATTTATTATAGTCGAAGCTAAGGATTTTAAAAGATGGGATCTATGTACACGTACATATGTACTACGTGTTTCACTTATATACGTAATGTCGTTCTTAATTTCATCAAAGTTTCACCAACTGCGGAAGGCTAAATAATCCGCGGTTACGTAAAGGCAAAGTCATTTGGAAAGAGAAAAAAGTAACGATATGTTCGTGTACGATCATCGGCCTCTAACACGGCGTCCGATCCGTTGTAGAAAAAATGAAAAAATAATAAAAGAAAAAAGAAATAAGAAAAAAGGTACAAAGAAAGGAAGAAATAGAAAAAAGAACAACTGTAAGAATAATCTCTGCGTACCGTCGCTGCGTAATCGTTCCGCATTAAAATTCACTTGGTGTCGCAATTTCGATGCGCCTTCTCTCAACGACGCTTATACTTACATACATACATACATACCTACCTACCTACCTACCTACCTTCCTTATACATCTCTCTGTGCGATACACGATGACGAGTAAATTTTTCTCGGTATCACGGAAACCCATGAGACACCGTGATGAGAACGCGTCGGCGATTTTAAAAACCCTCCATTTGTGATCCGACAAATCGACGAACGAGTCACGGTTAAATTACGATTTGTAATCGAAAAAAAATATCGTACGATGATTGATTATTTTTTTTTCTTCTTTCTTTTACTTTTTTTTTGTACTTTTTTTTCCTCCTTTTCTTGATAATCTTGAAGAAACTTCTATTTTTTAAGAATTAATTTATTTAGCAATTATCCACGAGAAGTAATATTTCTACGTTCGATCGTCTCGTTTGATTCTTCTTTTATTTATTCATTTATTTACTTATTTACTTATTTACTTATTTGTCTTTTTCTTTTCTTTTTTTTTTGTTTCTTCTTTCACGCCTCCAATCGTAACATTTATGCTTTTGATCGTTTAATTTTTCAATTACGATTTGGTTTCAATTACGCGAATCGAGCTATACGAGTTTGAAGGATTTACGTAAAAGAAAAAAAAAAAGATCTTTGGAAATTCATTAATAAGGGATATATAACAATGATAACGATTACGAACTCGTTTCTGTTCCTAGCATTTTTCTTTCTCTTTTTCTTCTCTCTTCTTTCCTTTCTTTTTCTTTTTTTTTTCTCTTTTCTACCGCTACGTGTGAATTCTTCGTTATAATACTATCGATTAATTTCTCTCACGTAAGAATATAAATATACGAAGAGAAAAGAGAAAACTTCCGAATGAGAAAATTTATTCGCGATCGCACGAAACGAAATTAAAATCCCGCGGTGCTGATATAACCACACCGTGTACTTCTTCTTTTTCTTCTTCTTCTTTTTCTTTTACATCTCTCTCGAAAACACGTGCGTGAGAAAGAGAGAAAGAGAGAGAGAGAGAGAGAGAGAGAAAGAGAGAGAGAGAGAGAGAGAGAGAGAGAGAGAAAAGCGTCAGACAACAATACCCGACTTCGCTTTTTCCTCTCGGCATTTATTATTCCGTCACTCTTCTTCGTTCGACGTGGTGGATTAATTCGGGGGAAAAAAAGAAAAAAACAAATAGAAAAAAAAAAAAGCGTTTAATTCGCTCGAACGTCGGACGTCTCGTTACATACAGGATTTGACGTTTCGTAATTAAAGTTCCGATGTTAAATCCGTTAGCCGGTTAAAGCTAGAGCCTCGCTACCGAAGGATAAAGAACAATGGGGAGAAGAGGGGAGGGCAGGGAAAGAAAAAAGAAAAATCAGGAAAACGTTGGAAAAACTCAGTCGTGCTCTGTTTTCACTCCTTTCTAGGTTCTTGTTTCTCTATTCTTTTCTTTATATTTTATATTTTATATTTTTCTCTAGATATGTGTTATACGTGTCTCTATATATGTATGTATATATCTTTGAAACGAAGTGGAAGAAAAAAGAAGAGAGAGAGAGAGAGAGAGAGAGAGTGGATTAGTCACTTTAGCGGTACTTAGAGATATCTATGTATAAGCAAGATTAGATGTTACATTTAATGTTTATTCGATAACTATATTTATAGTCGAAGGTCTTCGTCGATTATGAGGATTTCGAGTTTGAAGAAGTTGAAGTCTCGTTCGTTATTAAAGAGGTAGACCAATTTATCTACTAGATACTAAATAATCGCATAAAAGCATTTACAACCGCATTTTCTGAACGTGAATCATTGAAGATAAGGAAGAAATCGTAATAAAATACGGAAAATAAATAGAGATGAAATCGCATTATATATATATATATATATATATATATATATATATATGTATGTATGTATGTATGTATGTATGTATGTATGGATATATGCATATGTAGTCATGTACAGTAAAGTACTTACGTGTCATATACATATGTAAGATGGAATCGTAAGCGAGATCATCAAAGAGTATGCGAAATCTAAATGATTTTTTTCGTGCGAACCAAAGAAAAAATGAACGGATATAAATATTTAAGAGGGGAAAAAAACATAAAAGAGATTTAATCGTGTTTTTCTTTTTCTTTTTTTTTTCCTCGTATTATTCGTTCTTGTTTCTTATTCATTTTCTCTCTCTCTCTCTCTTTGTCTCATGATACTCGTCGTAGACTTTTTCACGGAAATTCATGCTTCTTAGAGCAAGTAATTATACGAATTTAAAAAAGGGTGTATAGGCGTAATAACCACCGCGTGATAACCCGCAGGCGAGATTATTACAAGATTACACTAAGAAATCGTCCCTTGGGATCTTCTTTCTCTCATTTCGATAAGATTTCTCGTCACTCAATAAATACGAGGAGTTTAGTCGAATCAGAGTGCTGAAATAGATAGATAGATAGGTAGATAGCTAGCTAGCTAGCTAGCTAGGAGTACGCGCATTTATTTATCCATTGATTCTCTTCGACTCTCGTCGTATTCTTATCGAATACTACTATTTCGTATGGTATCTCACTTTAAATTGACTTGAGGAGGAGCCAAGTGCGCGTCAATGGCAAAAAGAAAAGAAAAGAAAAATAAACTGGGGTGGAATGAGATGGTAGTAGTGTGTTGGGAGTAAAACAACTTCTCTTTCGAAGAATAGAAATTTAAATATCAAATTCGAATGCGACTAACCTTCGACGATTTCAAGTTGGAAGAAAGAGATAGAGAAACAGAAAAAGAAAAAGAGAAAAAGAGAGACAGAGAGAGAGAGAGAGAGGGAGAGGGAGAAGATATCTCTTCGGTTTGATTAGCACCAGTAATTTCTATGGAGTGAAATGGATTCGATGGAAATTCGAATCTTCTTCATAGAAAGAGAAAGAGAGAGAGAGAGAGAGAGAGAAGGTCGTGGTACTCGAAAGAAATATATATCTACCCTAGTCGACGAATCGTCTCGAGTCGAACAAAGAGAGATAGAAAGAGAGAAGGAGAGAAAGAAAGAGAGAGAGAGAGAGAATATACTTACATCTACTATTACTATTACTACTATTACTACTACTACTACTACTACTACTACTACTACTACACTTAGCGCTTCTAGCGAGCTCAGACTAGAGGAAGACTGACAGTTTCGAGCGATCTCCCTCCTGACAGCTGCCACGTCTCATGCTAATCCGGACGTTGGCTGGAAACCTAATACCCGGCAGACCACACTACGCGAATCCTTCATTTGCTACGATTCATTGTCTACGCTTCTCCTAGACACCATATCTTTCTCTCTCTCTTTCTCTCTCAGTCGCGTCACTCACCTTCTTATTCATCTTCATCTTCACCTTTATCTTCATCTTCTTCATCTCCTTCTAATCCTCGTTCGATTCTTTCGAGGAAAATCGAAAATCCAATCTCCTTTTATTCCAATTCTATATTTATTATTCTTACGTTCGAGATTCGCAGCGAGATCTTTGATCTTGGTTTCGCGTCTGATCGGATAACCGAAAAATTTCGCAATTCCTTGAGAAATACGAAAACAGAGTGAGAGAAACAGAGAAATAGAGAGAGAGAGAGAGAGAAGTACATAGAGAAGAAAAGAGAGATTACGTAACTCTCTTTCGTACGATTCGTCTCGAAGAGAACACGAGTCTCGTAGCGAGATCTCGTTTCTCGGAAACGCCATACATTTTCCGGCGCGCGCGAGTAAGGTTGAGTGGAAAGTTACAGTCGGATTACGTGCGAGTAGCCACGATCTCGTAATTGACCGAGCAGCAAGTGCACTGCACTCGCTTCTCTCCTCTTTACCCTTCCTTCTCTGTCTCTTTCTGTCTCTCTCTCTTCTTTGTATCTCGAGTTGCTGCCAGTTCGTTTTACCCTCTCTCTCTCTCTCTCTCTCTCTCTCTCTCTTTTTCTCTCTCTTTTTGTATCTGTCTGTCTCTTTCTCTCTCTCTCTCTCTCTCTCTCTCTCTCTCTCTCTACCTTTACCATCTTTCAGTTATTTTCCTCTGCGATTGAGTCTCGTGCCACGAACATCGGACGGACAGCTCACAAAGGTGCAATTTCTGTGAAACCGATAACCCATAATCATCGAGAAAGAGAGAGAGAGAGAGAAAAGGTTGCATGAAAACGCACGGAATTTCTTTAACAGTCTACGAATCGGAACAAGAACGAAGGGAGACCGAAGAACATCGGCGGAGCATCTTTAATTATAAGCTGGCAAACGTGCGAGTCTCGATAGATTATATGTACAATATATTCGAGTTGTGTTCTCTTAGTTACAAAAAAAAAGTAAAAAAAAAAAAAAATGAAAAAACAAGAGAAAGAAAAAGGGAAACATTTCCTTCGTTCTCAGCCGACGCGTCGTGCAAGAAAAAGATTTCCCTTGACCCTTATCTTCCACATTTTTTTTTCTCTTTATTTTTTATTTTTCGTTCCACTTTTTTTATCGTTTCCGATTAATTTCATTCGACGGTGGTCTCTCCTAGAATGTTTTCTTTTTTTTTTTTTCTATTATATTGTTTATTTTTTTTTCTATTTTTTTTTTTTTTTAATCGTCGAAACGACAATCGAAATCGAAACGCTTGATACTACACGTACGGAGATAAGGAATGAAAACAGAGATAGATAGACAGATAAATAGATAGAAATACATACATACATACATACATATATACGTACATACATATAAATCGCAACGTGAAGAAAAATCGATTCTTATTGCTAGCTCCTTTTCTTTCTTCGACTCGAGTCGATATCGCAAGGATAAAGCAACGTCGAAGGAAAAGAATCGTTCTGAGAAATCCTGGGAAAGGAAAAAAAAAAGAAGAGAAAGAAAGAATGAGTGAGTTTAAAGCTAAATTTTTCGGTCGAGTCAGACTAGTCCTTATAATGTCCTAAATCCTTATAACGTACGAGAAAGGTGATAATGAGAATTTTCTGGCTCAACCCGGACGAGTTACCGAATGTTCGGCGAAAAGGAAATTGGGAGGGACAAAAAGAAAAGAAAAACAGAACGAAAGAAAATGAAAAATAAAGAGGAAGAAGAAGAAGAAAAAGAAAAAGGAGGAGAAGGTAAAAAAAAAGACAAACACGAAAGCACACTCTTGGCAGAGAGTCGTAGAGAGCGTAAATACACGCACAAAATCCTGAACGCACCCGTCTTGTACCGTTCAATGGAATTCTTTTGAACGTTATCCTGGATCTAGATTCTAGCAACGTCCCATCGTCATCCGTTCTACGTTACAACGTTCCAACGTTTCTTTTGATGTTAACTTTTGGAAATGTAGACGAGAAACTTTTTCGAGACACCTCCTTTTCCCTTCTCTCTTGTTCTTGTTTTCGTTCTTCTTTTTCATTTTCCTTGTCTTCGTCTCGTTTTTTTCTTTTTCCTTTGTCTCTCTCTCTTTTTTTTTTCCATTTTCACGACTACGGAATCACTGATGAACACGAAACTTAGGACGAGTACTACGATATACGTTAGACATCGTTTTACGTCATATCTCTCTTTTATTCTCTACATGTGTATATATATATATATATATATATATATATATATATATCTTTCTCTCTTCCTTTTATATCATCTTTCTAAGAATCTAAGATCGTAAAGCCCAGCTTCTCCGAGGTGTGTTCTTAATGTAGTCCAATGTGATGTAATTTTTGGCATTGGATAAAACGATCCTCTTAACGCTCCGATTCCCAAACGGAACGTGAGAGAAGAGGTGTAACTCTTCCGACTTATGTACGTACGAATGCACGATAGAGATAGAGAAAAAGAGAAAGAGCGAGAAACAAAGAGAGAGAGAGAGAAAGAGAGAGAAAATAGAGAGAGAGAGAGAGAAACAGAGAAAGATAGACAGATAGATAGAGAAAGAGAGAAAAATAAAAATAAAATGAGTTAGAATAGAGAAGGAAACGACGTGTGTTAGCCGTTAAACTTAGGAGCAGTTGCACCAGTACGTAAGTACTTACGTATCGTAGATCGTTCTCATTTTCTAGCAAAATTTTGGCGAAGGTTTCGTTGGCGGCTAGCGTTTATCGAACCGTAAAAAGGGTACGTTATTACTTTCGTGGCAAATTGCATACGCGGGTTGGCTGCTTGGCTGGCTGGTGGGTTGGTTGGTTGGTTGGTTGGTTGGTTGGTTGGTTGGTTGGTTGGTTGGTTGGTCGGCAAGCTAGCTAGCTGGTTGGATTTCACATAGTCAAGGCACGATCGCGTCGCCGATAAATAATTGATGACTTTCGTGCGTGAGATTTACACGTGGAACTCTACTCGATCTCTCTCTCTCTATATATATATATATATATATATATATATATCTACCTATCTATCTGTCTATCTATCTATCTATCTATCTCTTTCTTTTTCTCTTTTTCTCATGCGTATGTATACATATATGTGTGTGTGTGTGTATGTCTGTGTTCGTTAGAAAAGGATGGCAAAATCGACGAAAAAGCGAATTCGAAAGGACGAAGGACTCTCGTCGGCAACGAGAGGACACCAACGACGATGGTTCCTCGTAAATTTTCAGAGAGATAAAGAGAGAGAGAGACAGAGAGATTGGGACATGGGATTCACAAACGAGAAAGGGTCGAGAGTTTGTATCTCTCTCTCTTTCTCTCTCTCTCTCTCTCTCTCTCTCTCTTTCTCTCTCGCGGGATTTGCGGCGAAGCTCGAGAGCCTCGCGCTCTCTCGCACGGCTTAATTTCGCGAAGTGTACCCGTAATTCGGAGTAACATACTGCCTTTAGATCGGGATCTCGTAGGATTTCAACGATTAACTGCGTTCCCGAACGCGACACCGTATAAGAAGACTCACTGATTAACGTCTCCTTCTCAAATCGTCTCCTTCCGCATTTGTAACTGTATAAGTGTGAATTTACATACGTTACGTTTAACTACGTCCACGTATTATCACGCGTAGATATATTATACGTTTCGACCGTTTCGTTTTCTATCTGAAATTTGCATCTTCTTCTTTTTATTATTTACCTACCTTCATTTCCATTGTTTCAGCTTTTCCACGAGTTTAGTGGGTTAAAGTATCTGGAGTAGAATGCAACTCGCAAAAGCTCCTCTATCACTCTGGCCCGTTGCCAAAAGGTGCGGATTTCCCGAACGCGTAACCACTGCTTTTAGTGTCATCGGTTGAAACACGCGAAACAGAACGAACGGTCGGTCCTACTCTAAAAACGCATAGCCTCTCATTTCCTTCTATCTATCATCACCTTTCTCCTCCCTCTCTCTCTATATATATATATATATATCTCCCTTTCTAATTTCTCTCGAAATTATTTTATCATCCATTATCCGTTGATCCAACTCTTTCGCTTTCTTTTTTTCTCTCTGTCTTCCTCTTCTTTTTTTCTTCTTTTTCTTTTCTTTTTTCGCCTCCATCGAACACGCAGAGTGACTCACACGATCCTTGTCAGCCGAACGTACACTTTAATCGAGAAGCGAGATTTTTCTAGTGCCGACTTTGCGTTTAACTGGATATCTAGTCGTCGTTCTCATTATCTCTCTCTCTCTCTCTCTTTTTTTCTCTCTTTTTATATCTATCTGTCTATCTCTATCCCTATCTTTATCTGTTTCCGTCTATGTCTCCGTTTCTTTCTTTCTTTCTTTCTTTCTTTCTTTTTTTTTCTATGTTTCTTTCTATTTCTTGAGAATGTGTGTGTATATGTGTATGCGTGTTTGTAAAAGTACATACATACATCGCGATCTTTTCTCGCAAATACCGCCCGGATAAATGGCTTTTTAACGACATTAGTCGTTTCGTGACTAACAGTACGCACGCATAAAGCCTGTCCTCGTATCTGTTTAAAGAATGCTGCGAGTTACGTGATATATTTGCACTGCCCGATACGTTTCGCACGTCCGTTTTTAACGAAACGCGCCTTAGAAAAGAGTCGTAAAGAGTCATTCGCTTGTTGCAAATGTGAAAGATAAAAAGAGAAGAGATAGAGAGAGAGAGAGAGAGAGAGAGAGAGAGGACAGATAAACAGGTAAATAGATAGATAGAGAGATAGATAGAAAGAGAAAGAGAGAGAGAGAGGGAGAGAGATAGGTAAAGAGAAAGAAAAAAAAAAGGAAAAAAAAAAGAAAATAAACTTCATGATTTATTTTAACGTGTCACGTTATCTGATTTATCTAGACGCTTCTTAAATCTCGCGATTGGTGCTCGCAGAACAAAAAAAAAAGAGAAAAAAAAAGAATAAAAGAGAAATGAAAAAAAATCAACGAAATATACATCGCGAGATCGTAAATGGAATTTTCGATTCTAAAAGAGAAGAATCTAACGATTGATACGTTTGTTCTAACGATTGATAGGTAATACTTTTTCCAAGATTTATTTCTTTTCCTGTCTTATATAATAATGATAATAATAATAATAATAATAATAATAAAAATAGTAATACAATAATAAATAACAACAACGACGACGACGACGACGATAATAATAATAACTATAATAATAGACCTTTCTGTCATCTCGAACGTTCATAATTTTATAATAATATAATAATAATAAATAATAACAATAATAATAACAATAGACCTTTACATCGTCGGGAACGTATGACTTTACGTAACATCGACGATTCTTCTTGATCAATTTTAACAGAATGTTTCGATATCGCGTGTCTGCCTCTTAGTAACGTGATCAATAACAATGATAATCGTGGATACTTGCCTCATAGCCTGTACTTTTTTTTCTTTTTTTTTTTTCATTGTTTTTTCATCGTCTATCTTTTATAGTTTTATCCAACATGGACGGTAGTTTTCTCGTCGTTTTTTAAGAAACGTCTTTCGAACGAACGAATTTAACGAAACGAAACGAAACGAATCGTGCGAAGTAGCAGCAGCGCAGACCTTACGTGCGAAACGTTACGATGAATATTTCAAGCGTCTACGTCTTTCTAAGCGTGCTGCTCGTGGTGTTGGTGGTGTAGCGTGTTAGAGAACGAGTTCGACTCGAAGTGTGGGCTTGGGAGGTGGTGGGAGGAGTGGGGTGGAATGGAGTGGGACAGAGAGAAGGGAGAGGAGGGTGGCTAGTAATACCACCTACCACGTCGTGCACGAGAAATTGCATCGATCAAAAATTAAAACAAACAAATTGGAAGCTCGCACGAAGTTTCCATCGAACCATCGTATCCATCGTCTTTACCTTCACCCGACGTTACTGAGACGCCGCCATTGCTCGCTCTTTTCGTTCGGCTTGAGAAAAGACGACGTCGCTTGCAATTAAAGCTACAAAGAACGAGAAAACGAAGAACACGTTTTATCTCTGTCCTTCTCTCTCTCTTTCTCTCTCTTTCTCTGTGTGTGTCTACTCTATCTCTTATACATTCTTTCGTTCCTTTCACGTTTACACCCTTGACAAAGAGAGAGAGAGAGAGAGAGAGAGAGAGAGAGAGAGAGAGGTGCAAGCCCTTCTCTTTTTTGTTCTTCTTCTCTCTTTTTTATTGTTTTTCTTTTTTCAACCTTTAACTCGTTTCCAAGTCTCTCAGTGAGTGGTACTAGCGTTCAACAAAAGATTACGTACTTACTCGTTTGTATAATAGAATGACGTCGATGTCGACGTCATCGTCATCGTTGACGTCGTCGTTGCGAATCTTGATCGCTTTTTCTTTTCGCGAAGAAAAGAGCAAAAAAAGAACAAAGAAATTAAGAAAAATGAAACAAAATATAACAACAGAAACAGAAAAGGAAAAGAGAAAATTTCGTACATTTCTTGAAACCATCCTCGAATAAAATAGAACCAGCTATCGTAGAAAAGTAGCTAGCCTGCGCGTCGTCCTTTCTATGCTCTATCTTTCTCTCTCTCTCTCTATCTATCTATCTATCTATCTATCTATCTATCTATCTATCTATCTATCTATCTATCTCTATCTCTATCTCTATCTCTATCTCTTTCGGTCCATTTTCTACCTGTATCCGGGAATTTTGCCAAAAATTTTCAAACGTTCTCACTCTATTTCGTTCTACGAGATAGATAGATAGATAGGTAGAATATATATATATATATACATACACATATATATATAGGTATATATATATATAGATAGATAGATACATACATTGATAGCTGCGAACGAAGCTGTACTGCGACACGTAAATATTCTAAACGTTCGTTCTTTTTTCGTTGTACTGTAGAAAAAAAGAAGATAAGATATATATATATATATATATATATATATATATATATATATATATATATATATATATATATAGTTGCGATAAAATTTCTGTAAAAGCTTAGAGAAGATCTAGAAAGTAAGCCTCTGAGGGACTACATCGATCTATCGATCGATCGATAGATCGATGCAACTCATCACAAATCGATCGATCGAACGTTTCGACCGAAACGTTTATTTTCTCATATTTTCTTGACGCCCACGAAAAACAGTTTTTCCCGAACGAAAATGATTGCCAGACACATTCGTGAGATCTCCATGCGAAAAATACTTTTGCTTATTTCCGCATCAAGGAAATTCCTCTTCCTGCAAATAAGCAACAACCGCTTGACGATAACCGCAAGCGCGACGATATAAGACGGCTCATATACCATCGATTTATGCAGTTACGTATAAACGTTATTTCCTAACGAAGAACTATTGAAAAATTACTCGAAAAAAAAGAAGTATAAAAGAAAAACAAAATTCCTTCTCTCCAACTTTCTTATTACAATTTTTAATACGAAAAAAAAGATATACCCATTTATACAAAGTCCTATATCACTTTTTTACCCACGTATATAACATTCGCTGTAATCGTTAAGAATCGTCGAGGAAGGAAAATAAAAAGAGAAAAGAGAGAAGAAAAAAAGAAAGAAAGAAAGAAAGAGAATGAATATTTAACAATTACCCCATTAATAAAATCTGAATAATACATCTGTAGATACTTCTGGTGAAGACGTTTGCGAAGATTTCGAACGAAAAGAAACGGATAGAGATAGAGATAGAGATAGAAATAAAGATAAAGAAAGAGAAAGAAAGAGAGAGAGAGAGAGAGAGAGAGAGAAAGATAGAAATATTTCCCCAAGGTCGTTTCCACGATCGGATCCATCGAACGGGAAACTATTGTTGAGGGATCTGTCTTGGACAACCGGACCAAAGTGAATCCTTGAAACAATGATACGTTATTGATATATATCGGAGGGTCTAATTCCACGTTCCTTCGAGAACCATCGTCATTGTCGTTGTTTCTTCGACCTTGGAAACGAGAAAAGCAGTTGTGCGCGTTCTCTCGTTTCTAGGTTTGAACGTTTCAATGAGATCTCTGTTCCTTTAACAGGTTCAACTCGTCTATCTACCGCAACTTCGATGACGGATTGCGCAATATCGAAATAACGTGAAACGTGAAAGACACTCCCTTCACTTTGCTCTCGCCCTCACCCTCACCCTTCACACACCTTTCGTCCTTATTCTCTTTCGAGGGCTCGAAAAGAAAAAGTTCATTTGAAATATTCTCGTTTGCTCTTCGTACACTTTCTACTTCGTCTGCATCCCCCTCCACCCTTATCCACACCCCTCCCACTTCGTCCGTCCCCCATCATCCATCCACGACACGCGAAACAACGAATCGATAAACGTGAGCCCGCGAGTACTAACCCTCCCTCCCTCCCAACCTCCCTCCCACCCCATCGATGCCGTACGACGATTTTAATATTAATACGTCGTTCGATGGTGCATAAGTTTACAAAAAAAAAAAAAGAAAAGAAAAAAGAGGGAAAGGAGAGAGAAGAAACTTTTTACTAGGAAGCAGCGTGGTTTTCTTTTCTTTTCTTTTTTTTTTTTACTTTTTTTTTTCTTTTTTTTTAGCGGCTGAGAAACAACACTTATACGGTATAAGTCCATTGCGAGAGATAGAAAAGCGAGACTCGCAAGGTCCATCACCAACACCAATAACACTGACACTAACACAAGCATTCATCGTTTTTTTCATCCTCGAGCGTCATCGTCGTCGTTGTCCTATACCAAGGTAATTAATGTTGAACGCGCGATGATGTTAATTACGTTCGTTATCCTTCGTATAACTTAGCAATGAGAAACTACGATAAGGACGTTTTTACAAAGAAATACGTAGAAATGGCACGCGCGCATGGGTACATGTACAGACGTATACATATATATACAGATGCATGCATGCATGCATGCATATATGCATATATGCATACATCCACGTGCATATATTGTTACGTTAAGAGAGAAAAACGCGTTCGTAGATAGAAAAGTAAAAGAAAAAGAAAAGAAAAAAAAGTAGGAAAAAAGAGGAGAAGAGGAAGATAATAAAATCCACTTATCGCTCTATCGAGTTAATTTCTTCGTCGGTACTTTTATGAAAAAAGAAAGAAAAAAATAAAGAAAGAAAAAAGATTAAAAAAAAAAGAAAAAAGAGGTATATCGTAATTTCTCTGTTTCTAGTGGATTTACGTGTAAACAATTGGATGACGACGACGACGACGACGACGACGATGAATTGTTCTCGCGCATATATATATGCATTTATGTATATGTGTGTGTGTGTATGTATGTATATATCTCAATACATATATCGTTCGACGTTAAAAGGGTTAAAGAACATCGACGAACGATTGGAAATGACGAGCGAGCGAGCGAACTACTAACTCCTGCCACTTTTGTTCAAGCCACGACACGCGTCCGTAATTTCGTTAATAATGCGAGCGCACGTATAACGTACATATGTGTGTATATATATATATGTATGTACGTGTGTGTATAGAGGTGTACGTATATACATATAACGCGCTTTAGAGGAGTTACGATAACGCGACTACGAGCGCTTTT
>NC_066607.1:2037500-2057500 GCF_905475345.1 Vespula vulgaris
TTAAAGATCGTGATCTTAAAAACGTACCTTGTATATAGTATCTTCAGCGAAAGAAGGATCGTAGATTATAATAAACGGTTTGCAAGAAATCTCTTTCTCTCTCTCTCTCTCTCTCTCTCTCTCTCTCTCTCTCTCTCTGTCTTTTCCGTTTTCTCTTTTCTTCTTTTTTTCTTTTTTTTTTTTTATGGGATAGGGAGAAAAAGAAAGAGAAGGAATTCTATCTTTCTTTCTCTATAAGTTAATTACAATACTGTACTCTTTTCAGTCTCGATCTCGATCACCATAAACGGTCTTACACGCTCGGATGAATTTAACGTTCCTCATCGTCTCTTTCCTGTTTGATATTATTTTTAAATTATACTTACGTTGAAATGTTTTCGCACAATCGGTCTGATATCGTTCGTTCGAAGTTACGTACGTATGTAAGTATGGAATTCTGAGTTTTCAGAAGAGAAAGAGAGAGAAAGAAAAAGAAAAAGAGAGAGAGAGAGAGACGAAAGGGAGAGAATACCTGCTTCTTATTTTGCAAAGAAATTTACGAGCGAACGATGCATAGGTATTACCTCCACAAGGGAATAAAGTCAGCGTATTGAAAAATATGAGGGACGGAATTTATATCCGTGCGGAGTTCGCATAATTTCTTTTCTCTCTCTTTCTCTCTCTCTCTCTCTCTCTCTCTCTCTCTCTATCTCTTTCTCTTTCTTTCTTTATCTCTCTATCTCTCTATCTTTATCTCTTTTTCATTTAATACACTTTTTAACATAAATGTTTCTACCGGTTCTCTATCCGGATATAGCTACGGATGCCAACAACGAATATGACTGACTTTATTTATGTATTCTTTTCTTTTTCTTTCTTTCTTTTCTTTTTTTTTTTTTTTACTCCGCAAATATGTATATTATAATAAACTCCTGTTAGATTCTTCTCATTCATGATTTTAATCTCGTAATATCGACATACCACGTACGTTGCTTACCTGCTGTGTTTGATTCATTCGTAAAAGAGGTACATATTTGTGTTCGTTTATGTATACGTGTATATATCTATATGTGCGTATGTATGTATGCATGTATATATAGATAAATGGAGATATTTGAGAAAATAATCGTCATTCCTATATTATCCACAATGTATATCTTATCTCGATTGAAAAGAATAGAGCAATGACGTCGACCGTAATCTAATTGGCCCATTAACCCTTATAATAGACCTATTAAACACCTGCTCGGCGCCAAGCCGGCGACAAGAAACAAAAAATAAAAAGAAAAAAAAAAGAAACTAAGCGAGTTCGTTGCCTCATATTCGTAAATACGCTTTTATTTTATATATCCTTCATACACACACACACACACATATATATACCGGGTGTTTCAATAATTATTACGGTCTCAAATATATATTTTCATTATATCTTGTCTCGTAGAAAAAGAAAAAAAAATTGTTCAGAACAAAGTTACATTATTTACCGAGTGGTTACGTCGTGACGCGATGATGGAATGAATGTTTTTTTTTTTTTCTTTTTTTTTTAACTCAAAATGCAATGATGCATATGCGTGTGGACTTGTAAGAATAAAAAAAAAAAAAAGAAATACAAAAAAGGAAAAAAGAAATAAAATAATAATAGATGTGTGCATGTGTGTACTTTGCGAAAGAAATATGATCGTGAATACGTAGTCCACCTTGAACCATTCATCTTTTTCTTCTAACATTTTTTTCTAACTTCGTTCAAGAAAAAAAAAAAAAAAAGAAAGAAAGAAAAAAAAGAAGAAGGAAAGAAAAAAAAAGAGAGATACAGCTTGTTAGACACGGTTACGTGAATCATCAGACATTTCCTCTCTTTTTTTTCTTTTTTTTTTTTTTTTTGAAAATACCTCGCGGACTAATCATTCCTCGACATTGGGCATTCATACTTTTTCTTGTCTTTTCTTTTTATCCTTTTAAAACGAAAAGCGAGAAATCAATTTATTAAAAAAAAAAAAAAAAAAAGAAATAAAAGTACCAACGAAAGGAACAAAAAGTGACCTTGAAAGAAAAAAAATTCTTTCTCAGAACGTACTCCTTCATAGAATAATGTAAAATCCGTCCCGAAGATACTTTCATTTATTTATTTATTTTTCTTTTTTCCTCGTAAAATCAAAAATAACGGAGATACGTTGTACTTGAGACGAGTGATGGAATAGTTATTGGAGCATCCTTCTATGTATACACGCCTATATATATATCTCTAACGTTAGTGTCTCTAGAAATTCATAAAACGTGCGCTACGGTGATGTCGGATTGGTAGTAAAAAAAATAAATAAATAAAAGAAGAAAAAAAATAATAGGTGTACTTCTATGACACGCGCCGTCTATGGGCACTAATCCAACCTTATATGGTCATCGACTCTCACCTACATAAATTCCCGGAACTCGGCTCGCTTCGCTGACGACACTTTGGGATAGGTCAGTTTCTTTCTCTCTTTCCTTAAAGAAGAACGATCGATCTTAGTGATCTCTTTCTTTCTCTCTGTTTTTCTCTCTCTTACGAAAGAAAAAAAAAGAAGAAGAAGAGAAATAGTCCATAGTCGTAGAGATTCGATCGCTAATTATCTTTATCGATCGAATTGAAAATTATTTGTTTATAATAATTTTCATTTGTACTCGTATTAACGATCGACGGATTATTCTTCGATCGTTTATTCGATCGAAGATTATTTTACCATGTGTTTGTTTGCGAAAGAAAAATAAATTAAAAGAAAAGAAAAAGAAAGAAGAAGAAGGAGAGAGAAGAAAGGAGATGGAAAGAAAATATTTTTTACAATGATTGTTGTAAAAGTTATTGGTTAATTGTTTACAACGAAATTCTTGATACTCGTTTTTAATCTGGATTTATCGTGAAGCGATTTTCTTTTTTCTCTCCGTTTTTTTTCTTCTTTCTCTTTTTCTGGCAACAACGATCATCTCGGGCAGATACGAAAGAAACGACTTTATTATTTATTTATTTGCAAAGAAAAAAAGAAAAAGAAGAAGAAAAAGAAGAAAAGAGAAAACAAAAAGGAAAGATAGGAAGACCGAAGAAAATGATCGCTCATGAAATTATTATCTCGAATCTTTCGAGATTTATCGGATCGACAATGAAATTATTTATTTCTGATCGATTTGGTACACGTATAAAAAAAAAAAGAGAGAGAGAGAGAGAGAAAACAACAAGAGAACAATAATGTACGAAAGCAAAAACATGGAAAGGGGGAAAAAAAGAGGTAGAATTAATAAAGTTGATAAAAAAAGAAATATCAAAGAGAGAAAGAAAAGAACAAGATTTATGGGATTAATAGTATATTATTTATGACTGAGAAAGAACGATTGTATTATTAATTTTTCACGAAAGAATAGAGACTCTGAATGGCAAGCAGTGAGCAGAATCAGGCGACTGTTCGGTTCGTTCGAAACGAAAAGAACGATCATCGTATCCCGTTATTGTTCGTTCGTGCGTATGAATCGAGGACTCCGTCCACGGTTTGCAAAAGGAAAAGGTCAGTGTGTCTCGTCAAGAACTCGAGAACCTCACGTTTCTTTTGCGTATGCGACTCCATCGTAGCTTTTACTGTACCTCGCTCGATTTCTCTGTCGATTCGATCTTTTATTACGTCGAGATAAATGATTCTGAACGACTCTCGTGTGCGCCAACGCGCTTACAACGTTTCGATTCGTCTAATGAGAAGTTTGCGATTTTTTTCTTTTCTTATTTTTTTTTTTTTTTGCTTTTTTTTTTGCTAATCTTTCTTCTCTCTTTCTTTTCTATTTTCTTCTCTTTCTTTAACTTTTTTTTTCTTTCCCTTTATAATTTCCTTTTCTTTCTTTTTCTCTTTTTTTTCTTTCTTTTATTATTATTATTAATCGTAAATTTATATATGATAGATCTATCTCTATCGATCGCGTAACAAGAAGAGAAAATGTCACGGATTTTTCAAACGAGTCAAATTTCCTAAGGTAAAATGCATGCTTACATATTTCTACCCACTATGATTTTCTCTATCGTTTTCTCATGTAACGGACTATCTTCCTTTCGTGACGAATCCTTCGATATTTTTTCTTTTCTTTTTTCTTTCTTTCTTTTTTTTTTTTTTCCTTTGGAAATACAAATCAGGTATTTTATATGTGCATATATATATATATATATATATATATATATTCTTATGTCATAGGAAATGTCGAAGTGTAAATGTTTCTCGACAATATAACTGAATTAAACGATTTATTTAAATCACCGATTAAACTAAACGAAAGATCTAAACTTTATTTACTTTTTACGATATATTTTCTACTTTTACGATATGCACGAGATAAACAATAAACGGATGAATAAAATATTCGTATAGAGGGAATAAGAAAATACATTTCTACTCTACGAATAATTAACTCTCTCTCTCTCTCTCTCTCTCTCTCTCTAATTTCCACCAACAATTATAATTCAAATTCTATAAAGATAAATATATCTGAAAGTGATATAAGAAATGCGAATGTTACTAATTTTTATTCTTTTTTTTTTTTCTTTTATATTATCAAATATTTTTTATCGTCAATCTTCATATTTCAATCAACTCTTTATATATTTTCATCTACGTAGATAGAAAAAAAAGAAATGAGTAAATAAATGAGTACATACATAAAGTAAGTAAGCAAATAACTAAATAAGTAATCGAGTAAACCGAGATAGGACAATTTATTATGATAAAGATCATCAGATCTCTCTTTGTCTCTCTACTTTCATCATCGTCATCGTCATAATCATCATAATCGTTATCGACCATTTGAACTGATAGATCCTCGTCGAATTGGAAATAGGAATAAATGCTTTTATAATATCGATCGTTCCTGAGTGATAGTTTAAGAACAACGTCGACGTTTAGATGTACCTAATCGTACCAACGACGTGTCTCGTAAAAGAAAACGAGTTTAGTCGTCCGTTCGTCGTTTACTTCGATATGAAAGGAACAGAAGAAGAAAAAGAAAAATAGAATAGAAGAGAAGAGAAGAGAAGGATAAGAGAGAAGAGAAGAGGGGAAATAGTAATATTAGTAGATAGTGGTGTAGTAGTAGTAGTATAGTAATAGTAGTAGTAAGTCTTTCGATTCGTACTTTCGAAGTCTCATAGCAAAAGATGTTTATCGATGGTACGAGGGAACGACTACGCATCGACGCATCGCGAACGAATAACCTAAGAGAAATAGAAAGGGATTTGAAGTCACGTAGTAAACGAAAAGAACACCCGTTGTGTATATACGTACATACAACACATACGTCGATACGACGATACGCGGTGCGACGATATCGATGATTCTCTTCCTTTTATTTTATTTTATTTTATTTTATTTTATTTGTTTTGTTTTGTTTGTTTTTTCATTTTTCTTCTTTTTCTTTTACTTCGTTTTGTTATTCTTTTTTCTTTTTCTTTTCTTTTCTTTTCTTTTTTTATGTCGAAACGAATAAAGTTCCCTTCTGCGAAAGAAACGGGGGACGGTCACGAACGAGCTACGTCATTTTCCGACGACATCTGCGAACCAACCCCCTTTCTTTTCTGTGTAAACTCACAAATTTTTCTATTCTCTTTATTTTTATCTCTATCTTTATCTCTCTCTCTCTCTCTTTCTCTGTCTCTTTCTCTCTTGCGAAAAAAAAGAAGAAGAAGAAAAGAGAACAACACTTAAGAAAAACTTTCTTTCTTATATCGACGATAAAATGTCCGTTTCGTTTAAATTTAAGGGAAAACTATCGGCGAACTTACTGTGCCGATTCTCACGTACTTACTTTTGTTATTATTTCTTTTTATTTCATTGAGTAATATCACTGCAGATATATGTATACGATAACAATATCTATCCATCTATCTATCTCTCTGAAGTTCTTACGAAATAAAAAAAAAAAGAAAACAGGGAAAAGGAAAACTATATAAAGTAAAAAATATGAAAGTTTAATTTCACGATCAATCTCTACAAGTTTAAATCTCCGTCTCACTCTTTCCTCTATACTTTTATTTTTTTTTCTGGACAAAAATGTAAGTAAAGGGGGGCGAGGGTGGTCTGATGAAGAGAAGGGTTGGGTATTCGTTGGTACTCGTCCAAGATAGACTTATAACGGGTCAGACGAGTGCCAAATCTCAATATTATCTCTCTATACCTATTACTTTACGAAGAAAATAGAAGCCGAAAGAAAGATAACCTGCACTATTACTGAGTAATATATATGTGTGTGTGTGTGGTTCACATCCTAGTTTTTGCTTATCAGGTAAGAGCAAAGAGAAATACGACGAAAATTCAAACATGACTTTAATTCTTCATAAATTGAAACTGTAATGAAATGTAATGTGTATCAGTGTATGAATGAATTAAAAAAAAGAAAAGAAATCAGGGTATATAATTTAGATAACATAATCGAGTACACGATTTCTATGTACTCCATTACCAATCAATGAATTCAATCGCTTATCGTTTCATTACTTTTTTTTTGTCTCATACAGACACGTAATAGAAACGATTAATGAGACTTTTTAACGATATTTACGAACTAAAAAAAGAAAGAGAAAAAGATTTTAAAGGAATTTCCTGTCATTCGAAGTAAATAACAAATGCAGATAGAAGAGTATCGTAAATATAATTTATGTATAACCAGAGAATGTAACGTGTAAGATTTCAAAGGATAAGAATCTCTCTCTCTCTCTCTCTCTCTTTTTTATATTATATACTTATGTATCTTTATATAGATAGTTATCTGCGGATGTAACATGTCTTTCTGGGTGCGTAAAGGGGCATTCAAGATAACTGAACGGTTTCAATGTCTCTCGCTTCCTGTCGTTGAGAAAATAAAAAAAAAAAAAAAGAAAACAAGAAGATAAAAAAATATATATATATATACTCAAAGAGAAAGTTCCACCATTGCATCCTGACCTACATATTATGCGATATTCTTCGTATTTTCATGATCCACCAGCTTGAGTGCACGCGTGCTCGCGCATATTTCTCTTTGAATACTATCCTTTTTTTTTTCATTTACTAATTTATATACATTTTCTTTTTCTTTAATATTATGTCAACGTCCTTGGAAATGACAACTAATGGTCCTTCGTCTTTCTTCTTAATTTAAAAAAAGAGAAGGATATAATCTCAATCGTAATATTTCTTCTCTTTCTTTTTTTTTCTATCTGTCTTTCTCTGTTTCAATCAATGTGACTCTAAGAATGTATCTTCCTTCAAAATCGCATTTTAATCGATACTATAAATTTAACAATTTATTAGATTATCTATATTATACATATCGATAATTATAAGGAAATGTTAATGTTTGAATGGATTTAATTAATTAAATACCTTCGTTTAAATAATGATCGTTTAAGACATCACGTATAAGAATGAAATGGTGAAAATTAGAAAGAAAGAAAGAAAAAGATAGAGAAATGAATTAATGACGATGATGGTTCGAGAAATTCGATTTATTCTAAATCGATTCTCTTCTCCTCGGTAAATTATTGACGGAAGAAGATAAGACGAACGAAGTAGAAGAAGAAGAGGAAGAAGAAAACGAAGAAGAAGAAGAACGATGTTTGCGCGTCTAGGTCGTATCTCGCTTCGTTCTATCCCTGGTTTCGAATCTAATCGTTCGCACGATAGAAAGGGTATCGAGGAAGAAGGACGATAGAGAAAGGACGCAGGACTGACGGTTGCGCTTTGGAGCTTCGCTCGGTTGGTTCACTGGGACATATCGATCCGAAGGAACGAACGAGCTAGAAATTCGCACTGGGCGGAACGTGTGTGTAAGAGAGAGAGAGAGAGAGAGAGAGAGAGAGAGAGAGAGAGAGAGAGAGAGAGAAATAAATAGATAGATAGATAGAGAAAGATATAAAGTCTACGTGCATATGTACGAAAAAAAAGAAGATGGATAGACGGATAGAAAATAACAAGGAAGTAAATGAAGAAGAGAGAATATAAATATACGTAAAGATATAATACGAGAAGGATAGATGAATATATAATATATGTATAGATGAAAAATAGGAAAAGATTGTTTCTAGCTAAATAAATAATTATTATATCAATTGTAATCGATCATTTTTATATTCTGTGTTAAACGATTTTAATCCTTTAGAATGTATACGTACGTATATATATATATTATTAGAAATTTTCAATGATTTTTATATTCGATTATAACAGATTTTAATCGATTAAAATTACTATGTCATAGTTATGAGAAATCATTAATTAAGTTTTAGGATTGATGATATCATTCGGTCGGAATAACGTTATTTATATAACCGACTTTATCTATGCGCGTTGATATAATATTTGTAAAAGAATGGTATGAAATGGAATAGGAAGCAAATCTGAAGAGAGATAGAGTTTCCTCTTTTTTTTTTCTTTTTTTTTTAAAACGCTCCTTCTCGACACGTTCTTCTCCTTCGAAAACTCTTACGATCGACTACCTTTTTTCGTTTCTTTCGTTCTAACAAAGAGATACCTGTGAGCGAACGGAGATGCACGAGATTTCGATCAGAAAATTCGAGAGAATTTTTCGGTGAATTTTTACTATGAGATGGAACGATAACTATATACATATATATAGTCATCGTTCTTTCTCGTTATAAAAAAAAATATATATATGTATGGTTTGATATAATCGTTAAAAAGAAAAAAATGGATATTCAGAGGAGAAGAACATCGAGCGAGAAACTTCCTACAAGAGTTTCCGGAAGTTAAGAGGAAAAGAGGAGGAGGAGGAAGAGGAAGAGGAGGGAAGATGAGAAGGTGGAGGTCGTCGCAAGAAAGCGTCTCTACGAACCACGGCCAACAACCGCCATTGCCCATACCGTAATTCTTAATAAAGCTTTACGACCACCGTAGAGATGTAAATTACCCGGCTCGAGTCGTGGCTCGATTAATAAATCGCGTCAACGTTCTCGCGAAACGCTCGTAAAGGGTTTTGAACTTTGGTACGGTTGCAAAGAGGTGAGATCACCTTTCTGGAGAAAAAGAGAGAGAGAGAGAGAGAAAGAGAGACGCTTGTACATCGATTTCTAAACTTCGTTAGTGTCCTTTTTTTCTATTTTCTTTTCCTTCCTTTTTATTTTTTTATTTTTTTATTTTTTCTTGTCTTTTACAATTTCACATCGGTTATATCCGCCTGTTTATAGTTTGTCAAGGATGATCGTGAATACGAAAAAACGTAATCGTTAAAAGTGAAATCGAGATTCTACGCGTCGATGTTTTTAATGTCCATCGTAATTGAACTGTACAAACGTCCGATGTTATCGAAATAAATTTATATATAATATCGTTGAAGAATAAGAAAAAGAAAGATAAAAATAAGAATAAAAATCGAGAAAAAAAGAGATATGCCGAAAGAAAAAAGAAACCGAAATCCGAAAGAAACAAAAAAAGAATAATAAGAATAATATCATTATTATCATCGTCGTCATCATCATCAATCATTATTATCGTTATCACTATTAGTAATAAATAAAACGAAGAAGAGTCTCGAATGAACGGAGAAAGAGTAAATGCATTTTATTTAACAGTGTTGCGTGTCAGTGGGTTACCGTGTTTTTCCTCACGTTAAAAAGGGGTCGGAAAAGTTTTCACTCTCAGATCTCCACCTCCACCTCCACCTCCACCTCCACTTCTCCATCCTACTTCCTATTCTCCCTTTCCGGTCTAACGGTTTAGCCGAGGTCGCGAGGCGGAAGAGGAAGCGCCCACGCGCAAGAGTATAAAGAGAGAAGAAGAAAGAACTACTTCTTTCGTGGTCGAGCAAAGGAAACTATGATGGCGCTGGGGAAAAGGGGTGGGAGAGTTAGATAGGTAGGTAGGTAGGTAGGTAGGTAGGTAGGTAGGTAGGTAGATAGGTAGGAAGTAGCTCTGGTGATGCACTGGGGAAGAAAGAAAGTCGACGAACCGAGGGAAGAATTATATCGGACGTAAATCATGCGTGGCGCTGGCGCGAGACCCATTTTATTGCTTTGGAACGAAGAGAAACCATCATCAAGTTCTTCTTCTTCTTCTTATTCTTCTTCTTTCTATCTCTCTTTCTCTCTTAATCTTTTTACTATCGACTCTAGATATATACGTGTTATCTTTCGATGAGAAGGATAATAAAAAAAATTCGAGGGCCGTTTTTAATCGATATTCTTCTCCGCTTCTAACGATGATATTATTCTACTTAAAAGTAACGACAGGTGTTAATTGCAAAAGAGAGAGAGAGAGAGAGAGAGAGAAGAAAAAAAGAGAAAAAGTGAGAAAGATAGAAAGGTAAAACAACAATGATTAGATAGAAGGAGAAAGAAAATCGTCGCTGGATTGTTCCATGAAGTTGAAGCCACTCGGATGTTCCTGTTCCTGTTCGTGCTCGCTCGAAAGAGAAGAGAAGAATAGAAGGACGAGAGAGGAGGAACGACGAGAAACCGGTTAGCCTCTTCTTCTCTCTCTCTTTCTCTCTCTTTCTCTCTCTCTCTTTCTCTTTCTCTTTTTCTCTTTCGACATTGTAAAATTTTCCATCTCTCTATCTCTCTTTCTCTCGAAGTCTCTCTTGGTCCCAATGGAGATCCTCTAGCTTCCTTTATTCCATTTGGAGGCTGCGTACTCGCTTGCGAGTCAAACCGATCCCTCTTCTTTCTCTCTTTCCACCCCCTCTTTTCTTTCTCTCTCTCTCTCTCTCTCTCTCTCTCTTTTTCTCTTTTTATCTTTCTCTATCAATGTCTCTTTCTATCTCTTGCGTCACTTTCTCCCTCCGTTCCGACGCTCGTAAAATTTCGTATTATTTTTCTCGTCCTCGCCTTAATTCTCTCCAGCTTTGTTGTCGTCCCCACCTCTTCCTTTTCTGAGGGAGGCGCTCGAATTTTTACAAGAGAACAAAAGAGAGAAAGAGATAGATAGATGAATAGATAGATAGATAGATGGATGGATAGATAGATGGATAGAGACAGACAAAGTCGGAGAAAAAGAAAAACATTCGGTTATTCGTTTTTACGAGGATAGTACTGTTCGTTTCGCTTTTGAATAATTCTACGATCGTTCTTGAGATTTCTTTTGGAATGTAAAAAGAATGAGAGAGAGAGATATGGTATTTCGAGATTCTAAGTTTCGCACAGGACGTAGGTGTACGAGAGTTCCAAATCCGGAGAAAAAATAGAGAAAGAAAGAAATAGATAGAGAGAGAGAGAGAGAGAGAGAGAGATCGATGGAAAAAGAAATATAAAAAAGAAATAAATCTAATGCAGTGGTAATAGTAGTATCTAACATTTATTTCATCGGGTTTGAACATTTCACGCGCGTTTACTCGATTGAGCATAAAGTAGAAGAGGAATATTGCGAATAACGCAGACAAATAGATGCATGAATGAACGGAAGGGTGACATCGAAAGAGAAAGAGGGAGAAGAGAAATAGAGAGAAATAGAGAGTGGGACGTAAAACGTTAGGAGAGAAGATCGTAAGAGCTCGTTTTCCTCCCCTCTTGGATTATACCAGGGACCACCGACCCCCTAGTGCTCGTGAAATCTTTTACTCGATCTGAACGAGGTCTTTCCTCTTCTCGTCACTATGCACCTGGGTGAAGTCAAAACTTTCTATGATTTCTCGATCGTATAATATCGTAGTTCTTATATAAACGTATATATTTATATACATTTATTGTGTGTGTGTGTGTGTATATATACATATTGTACCTACTGTTTATTTATTTATTTATTTATTTATTCATGGATACCCAGGCGTTATTCTTATTAAAATAAATAAAGATTATAATGTGACATTTAACATACATATACATATATATACATACCTAGGTAAAATTAATTTGGCACTTTGAAAAATTCTTAATTTCTTATATCTCCTTTTGCTAAAAGACAGGAAGCAAACGCTAGTATCGAATTTTCTACAATGCAATTACATTTTCTAGAATCTCGTAGAGTCCTCGAAACGACAACGTTCGCCATCGGTTTAAACATCGAGAAATCGTTTTCGAGCACAACCTTCCAATCTCTCTCTTTCTCTTTCTCTTTCTCTCTTTTTCTCTTTCTCTCGAATTCCATTCGTCTTTTAACATTCGCTTGAAGTCGTCGCTCGTCCTCGAAGTCGTAAAAGTTTTACGCCAGCATCTAAGAAAGAAAATCAAGACTTTCCCGGGTATTTCCTTTTGCCTCGATCGTCGTCCTTGCCTTTACTATCATCCATAGAACCTTACTACTTCACCGAATGGTCTTTCTCAACGATTTTCTTCATTCCTCATACGTTAGAAGAAACGTATGCCTGAATTTTTCCTGAATTTCTTCATTTTTCCACTGAGGATATATTTAAGCTTCACGTATTCTTCCGTTTGAACCAACGAACGAACGAACGAACGAACGATTGATAGATAGACGACGGAGACCCAACAGCCACCCTCTCTATCCTTTCTATCTTATCAGAATATCTTTTCAGTCTTTATCTTTCTCTCTCTCTCTCTCTCTCTCTCTCTCTATATATATATATATATATATATATATATATATATATATATATATGTGTGTCCATCTCTTTTGATATCTATCGTTCTTTGTAGTAGTATTCACGAAAAGATTCTTTTTGAGAATCAGAAAGGCGCAACCACGCGTGATGGAGGACACCGCTTTTGATACTGTTTACCGAGCTCCTTTTTCTCCCTGATCTCCCTTTCTTCGTTTCTTCGTTTTTACGAGTGTAAGAGAGTACACACACACAGAGAGAGAGAGAGAGAGAGAGAGAGAGAGAGAGAAGCGATGGACGCACGAGAGAGAGACAGAGAAAGAGAGAGAAGGAGTAAGCGCGAACCGGTCAGAGGAAAAAAAGTTGTCTCGTAAAACCGGGAGCGCGCTCGACCGAGAAGAAGTTTCGTCTTATCCTTGGCCAGTAAGTCGTCGTTCGTCTCTTCCTATCTCTGTCTCTCTCTCTTTCTCATACATATACATACACATATATATACAATATATATATATATATATATATATATATATATATATATATATATATATATATATATATGGATACACTATATCTATACTCCCTCAACAACGCTTTCTTCCCTTCACTACGGCGCCCCAATGGCCAAGGATAGAAAAAGATTCTGCACCGTTTTCATTCTTTCATTTCTCTATCTAGACTCCATAGAGAAAAAGAGAGAAAAAATATCTGTGTGTGTTAAAGAGAGAAAGAGAGATAGATAGATAGATAGATAGATAGAAAGAAAGTAGTCTCCTCAGGGACCAGCTCTAAAATTTTCGATACTACTATCTTGAATCCTACTTAACGGATAAATCGTTTCTATGTGAGTAGCATAGAAATAAGTGGCTTTGTGGTTTCGTCGACTCTAGTTGTGCAGTTATAGTCTCGCCGGACATTTCGTACTTTTATCTCTCCTTCACAATAAACAAACTACAACTACGATAAATTAATGGAAGACCGACCTCTCTAAAGGTTTATATATAATAAACATGAAAAAGGATTTAGTGGCACAAACTATCAAGTATTTCCAAACGTAGAAATAAATTCGAAGAATATCAGGGATTAATTCTCAAAACGACGAATGACTTATTAAAGATTATTATGGTATTTATTTAGCGGATTATGCGAATAACCTTTTTTTAATTTTATTTTTTCAATATTTCAATTTTGATTCTGTCAATTTTTTTTTTTCGATATATTAGTTTTTGATTTTTTCGATATAAAATTTTTTTCTCTCTTTATATGTTATATGTTATCGTAGTATATTTTTCTTTTACTTTTTTTTTTGTATTTTTTCTTTCTTTTTTTTTTTAATTCTTTTAATTTCTTTTTGTAATAATTATTGCATAGCGAGTGCTAATAAAAGCTATCAATCAATCAATCTTTCTCTCTCTCTTTCTCTCTCATATACACGCATATATCCTCTCCTTTTTCTTTTTTGCTATAACGAGCACGCAACTGACACCAATATATCAATATCATAAAGGCAGTCAATCTTTTCGTTGATAAACCGAATTAAAAACCTTAAGTCGCTCGTGAAATATGTATCATTACGAAGCGTTTCTTTCTTCTTCCTCTTCTTCTTTTAATTTATTCTTTTAACATCGTTCACTACGATAAAAAAAAATCTCTGTAGGAAAAATATTACCGAGAAAATAATCGTCAATAAAATTAATCGTTTTAAAAGAGTGAGATCAAATAAGTTTCACGGTCGCAACGTATAATACTCCGATGTTTCATCCTACAACGTCAATTTGAAAAGTATCGTCGATTTGAAAGTTTCGCGGATATGGGTTAATCGGGAAAAGTGGCCCTGAGGGAAGAATGGGATGGAGGATGGTGGGTCAGTGATGGCTGTAGAAAGAGGGGGATTAAAGAGTCCTGTTTTATTTTCGTGATTATACGAAAGAAAATCTTCTCTTCGAAATGTTCGAATTCGTCGGAGAAAAAAATTTATTTCTTCGAAAGAAAGGGAGACCTCGTTCCATCTCGGAGTGCAAAAAAATTTGACCGCTATAGTTTCTCTCGAGGGAACAAAAAAAAATTATATATATATACACACACATACACATATATATCGTGGTTGTAAATAAGGGTGGAAGGAGAGTGTTGTAGGGAGGTGGTTAGTCAGAAAAAAGTTGGAGCAACAAAGAGAAGATTTAGAGGAAAAGGGACGAAAAGGGATTGGAGAAACGGTGACGAAGACGTGACGGGGGGTAAGGGTAGAGAAGTTAGAGATAGGTGGTAGGGAGTGAAAGATCTTCGATCCTGTCCCTTTTTCCTTTATATCCTGAGAAGTTACGCGCGGGTGTATCTCGTTTCTCTTTGTTACCCTCGTAACAAACAGGGACGTTAATCGAGTGTGGATGACGAAATGATTGGGTCCTTTTGGTGAGGATGCAACACGCCACCTACGCTCGTGTCTTCGGTTCTACGCCAATGCCGTGTCGAATTTTAGCCCCAAGAACTTTTTTCCTTTCTCTCTCTCTCTCTATCTCTATCTCCATCTCTATTTATCTATCTATCTCTTTCTGTATCATGTATTTCCTTTCTGACCAAATTCAGAAAAGAAAGTGGTGTTACAACCTACCTACCTGCTCTAAGTAGTAAACCCTATTTTATTATCTTGGAATGCTGCTTTCGTACAACTTCGAAAATTAATAAAATATTCCTTTATAAATGATAAACATGGTTTCTTCAATTTGACAAGAAAAGAAAAGAAAATTAGATTTTTCTTAACACGTCGATAAACGTTTCCCATTAATCGCAAAACATAGCCGATAAGCTAACGACGAGTCATTGACTTTCTCTTAACAGTTCGACTTTTTTAATATTCCTTTGTTCTCATGGATTGATTACCTATTGTTTCTCACGTTTAAATTCGTTATTACGATATTTCGATCATCGTAATAATCGATCAATTATTAAATATATTTTCCATCTACTACCGATGCCGTTTTTATCGTAATCGATTGTGATCTTCGATTTCTTCTTTAAATTTCTTCCTTCGTTCGTTCGTTCGTTCATTCATTCAAGAGAAAGAGAGAGAGAGAGAGAGAGAGAGAGAGAGAAAGAAAGAAAGAGGAATCAAGCTGCCGGAACGAATCAACGAACAACAGATCAATCATTAGAATTTATATCGGAATCATTCGGTTCGTTCTTTCTTCCTTAAGAGAAATCAAATGGACGGAGCAACGTAACTCGTCTTTTTATTATAAAACGAAATATATATATATATATATATATATATATATATATATACCAATCGTTCGTTCGTCTTTAAGGGTCAGTAGTGATAAGGTAAAAAGGCAGTTCTCATGATTCTTACCGGAGATATCAATGCGGAAGGTTCTTTCCCTTCTTTCTAATAGAACCACGTCGACCCCACGATCTTGATTACTCGTGTCTCTTCCTTATGGACGGTACTTTAACTGGGCGGTCTCACCTTTTTCTTTTCTTTTTTTTTCCCTTTTCTTCCTTTTGTTTTTTTATTTCTCTTTTTCCTTTCTCTTTTCTTCCTTTTTTTTTCCTCTTACTCGTTCTTCATCATTTTTTTTATTCTAATCGGACTGGCTCCAATCTTTTTCATCAATTGCTAGTAATGCACGCGAAAAGGTCACTCGAAAAACGTCACTCGGGAAACGACGAATTCTTTTTGATATTTAATTAAAACCTGTGCTAAAATGGTTGCCCGTTAACGAACGAAAAGGACCTACTATTTTAACAAATTAATCCACACGTTCCTATACGCGATTTTCAATTCGACAAAAGTCGATACACTCGTTCGACGAATAAACGAATGGATAGAGTTTTCTTTTATGAATATTTTATTATTTATTATTTCTTTTCCTTCTTTTCACCTTTCCACTCTCTCTCTCTCTCTCTCTCTCTCTCTCTCTCTCTCTCTCTCTCTCTCTCTCTCTCTCTCTCTCTCTCTAAAGAAATAATAAATCTATCATAATAAATAAATCGCAGAAACGCCACATTTTCTTCTCTTCCTTATTTCTCCTTTCGAACCAACCTAATAAGACTTTCAATCGTTTTCACGCTTTTATCTCGCTTTATTTATTCGCGAGGGGAGAGAAAAAAAGAAAGGGATGAAAAGAAAAGAAGGAGGGAAAGAAGAGAAAAAAAACAATCGTGTGCATCTAAAAATGAACTCGGAAGAAGGATACATATCGCTTGAACGTAGACGTACTTAACGAGTAAAACGATGGTCACGCGTGTGGCGCTTTACGCTCGAGAAAAGAAAAAAAGAAAAAAAAGAGGAGAGAAACGAAACAAGAAGAGAAAGAAGAAAAGGAAAAAAACGAAGAGAGAGGAAAAACAAGAAGAGAAAAAAAAATAATCGATGATCACGATGGGAGACGGTTGGTAGAACGGATTAGAGAAGAAGATAAACCTTTGTGGAAGGCACTTTTTGCTGCGAGTATATAAGGAGGTTGGCGAAGAAGAAGGAGGTGATGGTGGTAATGGAGGTGGAAGAGGAGGAGGTAAAGGAGAAGTGAAGAAAGGTTACATATATACATACATACATACATACATATACATACACACACACATATATATATATATATATCAAAAGGAAGAGCGGAAAAGCAACAGCGCCGTTGCTGCTGTTGCTGATGCTGCTGCTGCTTGGGGGTGGATAGGAATGAGAGAGATAGATAGAGATAAGAGAGAGAGAGAGAGAGAGATGGAGGAGTAGGTTGAAGGGTGAAGGGAGAAAAGGGGTTCGGAGAAATGGAGAAACGGCGTCCTTTGTGTGGCAGTGTGGCGCAGGCGGCCTCCTGTCCTCTTTGTTCCTCGCGGCACGCTTTTCCGAGAGGCAATCGATAAAACGCCTTGCTTTAATGCGAACCCCCATATCCGCTCCTGCGTTTCGTCCTTCCTTCTCTCCTTTCTCTTCGTCTCCTCGTCCGTCTGTTTTTCTATCTGTTCGGCTGTCTCTTTCTTACTTTTTTGCTTTTTCCTTTCTTGCTTGCTTTCTTTCTTTCTTTTTTTCTTTCTTTTTCATTTAGTTACTTTACTAGTACTCAACGATTCCTAACACAACACAACCCTCTTTGCCTTCTGCCCTCTTTATCCTCTCGAGCAAGATTGCTCCACTGTTGATTTCCATGAAAGAATAAGAATATGTGTTCTATTAAAAATTCTACGAGCACGATTTTTTCTTTTTTAAGCGATAATCGTAATATCGATCGATGATATAATTCATTAATTAATCGTTAGTGAATCGGAAAATTCACGTCGATGATAAAATGATTATTCTTATCTATATACGCTAGTTGGTATCGTAATTAATCGTAGTTCTCATCGTAGTTGAGAAGTACGAGAGTAAAACGGAACGGAGATATGGGAAATAATTATTTCCATATGGATGGAACGATGGGGGAGGGGTAGAGAGATGACGACTATGCTGTTTGAATGAATTATTGCCATACGGTGCGTATGATTATACTTCTCTGTGTGTGTGTATATATATATATCTATCCTGTTATAAAAGAAATAAATAAATAAAAAAATAGAAAAACATCGAACTTACGAAGAAATGTTATTAACGGGAAATTGCATAGATCTTACGTCCGAATTCATTAAGAAATAACACCTATACCGTTATCGAACGGAGAAAGAAAAATTTGTGACGAGATAACAAAGGAATAGTAGTAGTCTGTATTATCTAAAGATCTGAACGGGATAATAGAGAGAGAGAGAGAGAGAGAGAAAGAGATCGAACGCGGGCATTCGTCCAGGATTAAGGATCTAGATTCTAGAGAAGTGAAACGTTGTGGGTAACCCTTTGTAGAATCGTCGTTTGACATACGATGCCATTTACATTGCCTCCATTATAATTTTGATATCAATAAGAAGCAGAGAAGTAGTAGTAGAAGAAAGAAAAAGAAAAGAAAGAAAAAAAAACTTACTTTCGAAACTTTCTCTTGCCGATTGAATGGAATTATTCAACGATTCATTAAAATAATTCCATTTCAATTACGGCATATAATTAATCTTTTTAAGATTTCTTCTTTATTAATCTCAACTAACCCGTACACCTGGTAAAAGAGGGGGAGAGGAAATACTTGATCGAGAGGAAAAAAGAAACAAAAAGAAAAGAAAAATAAACCAGAACAAAAAAAAAATATATATATATACGACTTCTATCGCTTCGTCGAAAAGTCTAACGTTAGATATACCGAAACTTTCTTGTTTAAAATTAAAAAAGAATACACCGTTCGCTCGATTGACAAAAAAAAAAGAAAAAAGAAAGAAAAAAGAGAGAACAGAACAGAAGAAAAAGAAAAAGAAGACGAAAAAGAAGGAGAAAGAAAAAAAATGGGGATAAAATTTCGAACATCTATTTTTTCTAACATTCACCAATACATCTCTTCCACATACACACACACGCAGACACACACACACACACACTTACACTTACACTTACGAACAGTCACGCGTACGTACGTACGTACGAAGTTTGAAAATACGATATCTCGACAATAGTAGTAAACAATAATTTGAAAGAAAATAGACGGAAGATGAGTGTTCGAGGGTAGGAAGAGGGGGTTGGAGGAAGGGGGATGAACGGTCACGGGCGGGTTCAGCCGGTTCTTTGTTCTTCGTTCGCTGCCTTCGAGGGGTCGGCGAGGGGGTTGTGACTCGTGGGCCGTGGAACTGGAATATGGTAGGGCAGGGGGTGAAGGTGAGGGTGAAGGGATGGTAGGGATGATGGAGGGGAGGGGTTGGTTGGTTGGTTGCGAAGTAGGATCGATAAACGGTGCGCGACATCGTCTTTGGCTTCCTCCTTTGTCCGCGAATGAGGATTAACCAAGGGCTACAACGACGACAATGACGACAATGACGATGACAACGTTGACGACGACGACGACGATGACAACGATGACAGCATTTTTCGCAGTTAATCGCATTAATTATAACGAAGATTGCACGGTTGTCCGTCATTATAATTTTTTCTTTTTCTTTTCTTTTCTTCAAGATTCACGTTTTTTCTTTCGTAGCTACCTCGAAGAGGATCGAATGGAATTGGATTGATCGAACTGGAAATAAGGAAATTTGTGAATAAATGATATAAAAGTAACGTTCTCGTCGAAATGAAATTTGTAGCGTGCGTAGGTACGTACGTAGGTACGTACGTACGTATGTACGGTTCGTAGGAGAGTGAATTGATAAGAGTAAATATATTTTGTAGTAAGAGCTCTCGAGGGTTAAGGACGAAGTAGTAGGACGCAGAATAAATGTGACTCGTGTTTTCATTTTCTGTTTTCTTTTTCTTTCTCTGTTTCTCTATGTATCTCTTTCTCTCTTTCTCTCTATCTATCTCCTTATCTCTCTGTCTTTTCTTTTTTTTTTTATCTTTTTTTGGTTGGCGAGACTTTTCTTTTCTAACTCGGACGAAAAAAGAAAGGAGAGAGAGAGAGAGAAAGAGAATGAGAGAGAGACGAGAATAACAAGGACGACCTAGAAAAGAAAATTTTTGATAGGTGCGAGCCACGTACGTA
>NC_066607.1:2060000-2090000 GCF_905475345.1 Vespula vulgaris
ATATATATATACACATACACACATACATATGAAATGTAAAAGAAAAATCAGAGAGAGAGAGAGAGAGAGAAAGAAATGAAATTTCTTGCTTCCTTGAAAAATTCTTCTACGATCGCTTTAAAAGCCGAACCTAACCCTTCCTTGCTTCATGGCACGCACAAAATTTCGTACCTACGATTGTTAGACGCTGCGGTTTAGTCTGAGCCGAACCCTTCTGCGTTTACGAGGCTTCGCGAAACCCTTCAACGATATTCTCAAGTAGGCTTGTTCTTCGTCTCTCTTACGAATTTTTTGGCGGCCCTGCATCGTGGATGGATTCTTACGACAAGTATCTCTTGTTCCCCTCCTCTCTCTTCTTCCCCTCTCCCACCGTACCCCTTTTAAAAGCTTTGCTAAAATCGTGCGAATCTCCTTTTTCTTTTATTTTTTTTCCTTTCCTCTTTTTTTTTTTTTTTTATTTTTTTCTTTCTTTTTTTTTTATTCTCTTCTCCTCTTCCCGTAAAACATTCCCATACCATCATACTCACCCTCTCCTCTCTCTCTTCTCTCCTCTACACGAATATTTTTCTATAACCATAAGCATTTTCGTTGAGCAATAACGTTTCGTTCGGATATACGATTAGATTAAACGTTTACGATTGCGAAATATTATATTATCAATCGCAATTAACGTTAATCGATCTTATGTTCTGATACGTTTAAATTAGTTAATCAATCGTTAGTTGTATTAATAAATTAATAATTTATATTATCCGATCGTTGAATGATATTAATCGTTTGATAATGAATCGACTGTAATAAAATAACTCTTTCATTATTTAAAGAATATCTTTTCTAAATATATATCGGAAATTAAATCGTTAAATTCACAGATTATACATACGTACGTATATGTGTGTGTGTGTGTATAGAATTTATTTGAATCTTGATTAAAAACTCTCAATTTGATTGATTTCGGCAATCGTTTCGTGAATTGATCGCGAGTTTCGACGATTAATCTCTTTTTTCTTTTCCTCTCTCTCTCTCTCTCTCTCTTTTTATTTGTTAATTTTAATTCGTCAATCAATCAATTGATTATATTAAAACTTGTATTGACGACGAACCAACACACATTGTGGCTACAACCAAAATGTAATCACTTTTATTCGAAATGACATCACGGATAACAATTATCTAGGAACGTTCGAGAAGACAATCTTCGATTATCTAATCGATTGGTTTCTCTCTCTCTCTCTCTCTCTCTCTCCCCTCATTCTTAACCTCTCTCCACTTTCCGATAATTTTCAAATCTTGCGGTTAACGTCGATAATGAACAAGGATCGTACAATCTCTCTCTCTCTCTCTCTCTCTCTCTCTCTCTCTCTGCAATTTTTTTTATAAATTCATGGAACTAAGATATCGAAAGAGAAAGAAAGAAAGAAAGAGAATAAAAGACTTAAGGCTCGCAGGCAATTTTCCTGCAATCAAGACAAGCAGGAGGGTCACTGGGTCACTCTTTTGGAACTAGTTCTCTTACGACCTTCGCGAACCAGCAAAGGAAGCAGAACAGCTGGCAGGGCGGCATCGACGAAATAGAATGAGAAAGAAAGAGAAAGAGAAAGAGAGAGAGAGAGAGAGAGAGAGAGAGAGAGAGAGAGAGAGTAGCGGTCCCCGTTAAGCGAATCAAGAGATACGAGTGTTAGAGAGACCAAACTAAAAGAGAGAGAAGATTGAGATAGAAAGAGACGGAGATTAGTTGGAGGCTGTAGTTATACAATGCAGGTAACGGCCCGTTCGATCGGTCCCCTTTAAGGTCCAACCGGTGGTAATATCCGACGAATAAGAGAGAAACATTCTCTTTCCTTCTCTCTCCCTCTCTCTCTTTCTTTCTCTCTCTCTCTCTCTCTCTCTCTTTCATGCTATTTCCCTTGAGAGTTCACCGTAAAATTACAATCCTTTCGCCTTCGAAGGGGCGTACGCTGACCGCTCGCTCTTTGAACAATATATATGTCGGGATTTATATAACTCACCCTGTATTAGCGCTACAGACCTACATGTGGTGGAAGCTGCGGGAGAGAACCGTGCCTATGTTAAATCTCTCTACCTCTTCTCTCTCTCTCTCTCTTTCTCTCTCTCGTCGCAGATCTCCATTGTGAGCAACCGTATGCGTATCCGTCCTCGTGTGCGGCCTTGCCTGAGTATTGCGCGTGCGCGTTTCCAAGAGCGATAGAGAATAAGGGCTGTGTAAAAGGAAAGTAGAAAGAGAGAGAGAGAGAGAGAATATAGGGGTAAGTAGAAGTAGATAAAGAGAAAACGATACAAAACGCGTTGAAGTTCTCTTTCTCTTTCTTTCTCTTTTTTTTCTCTCTCGCTACGTTCGATTGAATCAGAAAATCCTTCGAATCAGAGCCAATAGTCAGAGAACGGTTGGATGGTGGTATTGGTGATGGTAGTTGTGGTGGTGGTAGTGCTGCTGGTGATGGTGGTGGTAGTCTCTCGTTGCTAAGCGAGAGAAAATCGTCCGAACGATTTTGAAATTTTCCCTCTATCTTTCCATCTCTTTCTTTCTCTCTCTTCCTCCCTATCTCTATCTCTATCTCTTTCTATAGGATCATTCATTCTTTCTCTCGGATCTCTATCTCGAATCTCACCGCTCACCACGACGAGAGCATTCCGACGTCGTCGTCGTTGTCGTCGTCGTCGTCGTTGTCCTCATAGTCATCGTCGTCGTCTTCGTGCTAGGCGAATCTTTTCTCTGTCTTCTCTCTCTCTCCCTCTCTCTCTCTCTCTCTCTCTCTCTCTCTCTTTGTTCTTACCCGTAAAAGTGGAATGGAGCTCCTCGCGATTAAAGGTATCGGCGAAAGCGGTCAGGAGATTTTGCTTCTCTCGGGGGGGTTTTTCCGGTCGATAAGCCGAATAGCGTGGGACGGGCAAAAGACCACGGACGACCAGAAGAGGAGGAGGGGAAGAAAAGGTGGAGGAGGTAAATGTGGAGGAGGTAGTTGTGGAGAAGGAGGAGGAGGAGGAGGAGGAAGCTTTGGATTCTCGAATCGAGTGGAGAGATAGATACGGATTCGATCGATCCGTGGTCCACTGAGTACCCTGAATTGTATCCAGAGAAAAAGAGAAAGAGAGAGAGAGAGAGAGAGAGAGAGAGAGAGAGAGAGAGAGAGAGAGAGAGATGGTAGAGAGAAAGAAAAGATAGAGAATAAAAGAGATGACGAGGATTATTTGGGTTATCGTTAGTGACACGCGAATATCCAACGAAATCGTTCCCTGGATAAGGAACGTGCTCGCAGTTACGGAGAAAAGATCGCGAATAGTCCGACGGATTTCTAGGATGTGATGTGATGTAGTTCCAGAAGGATATTCCACGTTAGTAGACGCGCGCGATTGGACGTTGAAGCGTCGATCGTAATCGGCATACCCTGCGATAAAATGAGAGACGGGCAAATTGCAACAGGTTACGGCGTCCGGTCTCGTTTTCATCGAGATAAGGATAATAAGAGAGATCGTGGAACGCGACCGTACGTACTTACACATGTCTTCAGTACGTGTGTGTTTATGTATATATGTATTATATAGATACATTATATACGTACACATGTGTGTGTGTGTGTGTGTGTGTGTGGTTATAGATAGATAGATAGATAGATAGATAGATAGATATAGGACATGTATTTAAGTGTAGGTGAATGTGCAAGCATACGTTTCTTTGGGAAAACGATTTCATGTGATAATTTTGTCGTCCGGCTATTTGTTTACCTTGAAAAACACTCGAGTCCAGACGATTATTTCTACGGGCCTTTACTTCAACGATCCACGATATACTTTTTCAAATGGAACGAGAAAAAGAAGAAAAAAATATATATATGGTTCTCTGAATGAAAACGAGGCTGAAAAGCTTTTAGATTATCTTTTTCGAAAAAGTTATATACGCCCAGACCGAAATTGCGAATTTTTTGCTTAGTGAGAAGGAAAGAGAGAGAAAGAAAGAAAGAGAGAAACAAGGAAGGCATTTACGAAAGCTAGAAACATTCATAAATTTGGAAAATTTACGAGCACTTTTATGCACTCGCCGGAATATGACTGGCAATATGCCGACGATTTAAGCCAATGAATCAAGGAGGATTTTGTATTCGGAGAGCGATTCTTTGCTGGAACAGAAAGCGAAAAGAGGGAAGAAGAAGGAGAAGTAATAGTAGAAGTAGAAGTAGAAGTAGAAGTAGAAGAGGAGGGAAGAGGAATAGTAAGAAGAAGAAGAAGAACAAGAACAGGAAGAAGAGGAGGAAGAACAAGAAGAAGAGCTCTCGACGTCTATCTAGAGATCTGCGAGACGAGGTAATACGTGGAATAATAGAAGAGCGGGTGGAGAAGGAGAAAGGGGGAGGAGTGTAGTAGGATAAGGTTTTCTCGAAAGAGACAAAAAAAAATAAAAAAAAAAACTTGAGGAGAAAGAGAGAGAAAAAGAAAGAGAGAGAGAAAGAGAGAGAAGGGAGTGAGTAGGAGGAAGGGTGTAAGATGGTTTCTTATTTTTCGATCTACGTTAGAAGAAAAGAAAAAAACGATTACGAGGAGAAAAAGAAATAGAAAGATAGAAAGAGAAAAAGAGACGTTCGCGGAAAAAGATCGTCGCAGCATCGCGCGCGAAAGCTTTGACTACTACTGGCTTTAGCTTACACCATCGTACTATGCGATTCCGCGTCCGTCGGCGGGAGGAGGCAATGACCGGCTTCTGGCCGTCGGTGCGCTTATTCGTACGTGCATTCGTTCGTTCGGTCGCTCGTTCGCTTTCTCGCGGCGCGAGTTAGGTACGGGAGGGTTTGTGGCGCTTCCGGCTGAACCCGGCGAGCAAAGGAGAGGATAGACTAGGCGAGTCTCTCTAATCTTTAGGCAAGGCAAGACAAGACAAGACAAGGCAAGGCAAGGCAAGACAAGACAAGACAAGACAAGGCATGGCATGGCATGGCATGGCGTAGCATGGCATGGCAAGACTAGGCTAGACTAGACTAGGCTAGACTAGACTAGACTAGACTAGGCTAGACTAGGCTAGGCTAGGCTAGGGTAGGGTAGGGTAGACTAGGCTAGGCTAGGCTAGGCTCAAAGCTAGGCGAGGAACGAGCGAGAAGCGGTCGCGGAGAGATATCGCCGAGGAGGAGAGGAGGTGGTGGAGGTGGAGGAGGAGGAGGTGGAGGAAGAGCAGGACGAGGAAGAGAGAGAGAGAGATAAAAAGATAGAGAGAAAGAGATAGAGCGAGAGAGAGAGAGAGAGAGAGAGAGAGAGAGAGAAGAGCGAGGAAGAAAGGGGGAAGGGAGTGGGGATAGGTAGCGGAGGCTCGAGCTCAAGTGGTGGGGGCAATCAGCCAGCTGACTCGGGAAAGTTCGTGGACGACCGTGATCGAAGCGGAGCGGAGGGCAACAGCACCGGCGCACGACCGATGCAGTCGGCTGCCACCGGGGAGCCAGCTGACTGGCCGGCCCTCGTATACCTTCGGTATTATTCGGCCTTCTTCGGATCTTTGTCTGCCGCTGTGCACGAGGGTACCGGCGAGCAGCGAGCCGCTGTCAGTTGGCGCTGTGACACCGTAGGGAGGAGACGGTGTCATTTCGTCGAGCACGATCAGCACGGCGAGAGACCAGAGCAGAGAAAGAGAGAAAGACAGAGAGAGAGAGAGAGAGAAAGAGAAAGAGAAAGAGAAAGTAGTAGTTAATAGTAGTAGTAACAAAGTAGCAACGGTCGCAATTGGAAGGACAAGGAGAGAGAACGACACGATCTCCGTTTGAAAAAAAATTAAAAGAGAGAGAGAGAGAGAGAGTGAGGAGGAAGAAGAGATACGAAAGAAAGAAAGAGATAAAAAAAAGTAACGGAAAGTGAAGACGGTTAAACCGGCTGATCGTTTTTTCCTGAAAAAACGGTCAAATCGAGAGAGAGAGAGAGAAAGAAAGAAAGAAAGAAAAAAACGGGAAAGAGAGAAAAAGAAAGAGAGAGACGCCGGTACGTCGTCCATCTCGAAGAAAGTAAAGTAACCAGAAAGAGAGAAAGAGAGAGAGAGAGTGACTCGAAGAATAATTTGGCCGTCGATAAGCCAGAGAGAGAGAGAAAGAGAGAGAAAGAAAGAAAAAGAGAGGAGAGGTAACGTTCTTTTCAAATAAAGGCAATCGTCAGTCTCTTCGTTGCCGCCGTTGCTGGTAGTGGTGTCGTGTGGTGCGGTGTCGCTGCGGTACGGCAGGAACATCGAGATAGAAAGAGAAAGAAAAAGAGAAAGAAATTAGGAAAGAGACCTTACCGTCGTCGTCTCTTCGTCGTCGTCATCGTCGTCGTCGTCGTCGTCGTCGTCGTCGTCTAGGGAAAGAAATCGAAATCGGTCGTAATTGTGCCCGGCGACTTCGTAATCACGTTGCTAAAATATATTAGATATTAAGTAAACGGTAGATATGTTGTGTCTTTGTCGTCGTCGTCGTCGTATGTGTGTGTCAGTGCTGACGACTCGACATTGAGAGAGAAAGAGAGAGAGAGAGAGAGAGAGAGAGAGAGAGAAAACGAGAGAAAGAGAAAGAATTTAAGAAGAGGAAAACCGAAAAAAGAGAGAAAGGTTAAAATCGTCTCGTTGAAGAAAAGAAAAGAAACTTGGAGCAACTTCGTTCGCAAGAAAACTCAGCATCATCCATCCATCGTCATCACCATCAACGCCATCGTTTCTTCATCCTCCGACAATTTACTCCTACGACCTACCTCTCTTCGTTCAGCGAATCGAATCTGGGTAAGTAAGTTGTTTTAATTAACGGCGTAATTCAATTCAATTAAATGTCGTACGTACGACGTCGTAATTCATTTAAATAGGGACAGCAAAAAAAGAAACAACAGAGAAAAAAAAGAAAGAAAGAAAGAAAGAAAGACGAAACGAACGCTCAGTTTTATCCTTAGCGTATTATTTACATAGTTTATGTATCGCGTAGTTAGACTACATACATCGGCTCTCGAAACGCGCCCGACTTGTGTTGTGTGTTGTGTGTCTCTCTTCTTGTGCTTGGCTCTTGAAGGTTAACGGGTAACGCCAATGCCACTTATTTTTCTTATTTATTCCTCTGGATCTTCTTCTTTTTCTTTTTTTTTTCTATTTCTACTCTTCTTCCTTCTTTTACTTGTTCTTCCTCTTCCTCTTTCACCTCCTCCTCCTCCTCCCCTCCTCTTCTCCTTTTTTCTTCTCTATCTCCTCGTACTCCTTCTCTTTTTCGTGGCCTATTCACGAATGTAGAGAGAGTCCAAAGCACAACTCGTATGTTGATTAACGCGATTTGTTTCTTCTTTTTTCTTTTCTCTCTTTTTTTTTCTTTTTTTTTTCCTTTTTTTTGACCGGTCTAGAGTTCTTAGATCGTTTTAAGTCGACCAACGTTCGATTCGTTCGTTCGGTTTTGGACGGTCTCGAAAAGTTGCACGAGAGAGAAAGAGAGAGAGAGAGAGAGAGAGAGAGAGAGAGAGAGAGAGAGAGAGAGAGAGAGAGAGAGAGAGAGAGAGAGAGAGAGAGCGTTCAATCGACGTACTTAGTTCTCGTTGCTACCGGGAACAACAGCGTATCTGCGCGATCTCTTTCTATCTCTTTCTCTTCCTTCCTCCCGACAAGAAATATGAGAAGAAAAAGAAAAAAAAAAAAAAAAGAAAAAGGAATTAAAAATTAAGCGTGTGAGCCACGTTGCCTAATAACATTTTCTCAAGATTTTTTTAAGCGTTCACTCTCGATAAAAAGAAGAAAAAAAAAACTAAAAAAAAAAGGTAGGGAAATTTATCATCCGTTCGATCGAGAAAGAAAGAAAGAAAGAAAGAAAGAATTTCAAATCTAAGGAACTTCAAATTTAAGGTGTATATATATATATATATACAAAAAGAGAAAAAAACGTAACATCAGTCCGTTATACATATGCGTACGTGCAATATACGTTCAATATTGCGAAGGTTTCTCGTCCTTTCGATTAATCTCGTCTAGTCTCGTCATTCTTTGATAACACAACAGTGAGAAATGAATGAGCTTATTAAAATGTCCGATTAGACGGAACGTATAATATTTTACGCAATTTTCTTCGAATAACATTTAAATTTTAATGTCGGCCCTATCGAGAAATTCGTTTGAATATCTCGATAAGATAATATATTATTATTATTATTATTATTATTATTACCACCACCACCATTATTATTATTATTATTATTATTATTATTATTATTATTATTATTATTATTATTATTATTATTATTATTATTATTATCGTCACAGTCGTCATATGCACACATATGCACAATTATCGTCGAACGAAAGAGAAAACGCCTGAAAACATTTCCTGTCGATAAAATATATGTAAAGTTAAATTCGTTCTATAAATGATCGACAAGAATAGATAATTATCATTTTTAAGCGCACCGATTACGATAAAGTTTCGTATCCAAAAATTCATATCCACGAAAAGGAAACGATATTAACGTATTCAAGTCTATCAATAATATCGTCCGAAAGATTAATGCTATCTCCCGAGTGCAGATTTTTTCTTCTTCTTCTTTTTTTTTCGTGATCTAAAGGTAACCCCAATCGAACGATAGAAAAAGAAGAAGGAAAGAGAAATGAACGAACTATGAAATAAAAAAAGGAAAAGAGAGAGAAAAGAAAGAGAGAACACGTTCGGTCGGATTTTTCTTGGAGATAAGAAATATCGATTATAAGTTACGATAACGTTGAAATCGCGCGATCGTACGTGCAATGTCTATCTTCATCGAGCGAGATAAAACGTTCGGTTGCCGGCCGGTACACGTCCGAGAAGAAACGTTTCGCACGTGCGCGAGACAGAGAAGGATAGAGAAAAAAAAATGTAAGAGAGAGAGAGAGAGAGAGAGAGAGAGAGAGAGAAAGGGAGGTAGGTAGGTAGGAGGTGATCATCCTCGTTAGAGAAAAGTGTTCGATAGAGGAAGAATAATGTGTGTATGTGTGTGTGTCCGTTCGGATAAAGTCGAGAAATGGCAGAGTAATTCTGAGTGAAAGCGAAAAGAAATAGATTTTTTTTTAATCTGTTTTTTTTTCTTTCTTTTTTTAATTTTATTTGCCTCCTTTTTTTTATCGCGATCACCTTACACGTACCTTACGCGTTAGATCGCGAATCGGATTTTTCTTAGTTACGCCTAAAAGTCGTTCTTATCTGTACATATAAGAGTTACGCACGATCTTGCGAGAGATGTTAATCGCCGATGAGATTCGAAAATTTTGATTGACTTCCCAAGGATTATTAATTGCGACATTTCGAGTTTCGTCGATGTCTGTCTGTTGGTAAAACGCGTGTACGAAAAGAAAGAAAGATAAAAAGAAAGAAAGAAAAAAAGAAACATAAACTACTAGCAATAAAGCGTATGCACAAAGTGCATACGGATTAATAGAAATCCATAATCGTGCCGAGCAAGCACTCCTTAGGCTCGATTAGAAAAGAATAGAAAGCGAAATGTCGATTGGCTGTATACGACGTTAAGGTTTCACCGTGGTAACTGCATAAAAAAAATAAAAAAATAAGAAAGAAAAGGAAAAGGATTAGGACGTCGATTCACTTATTCCTAATACGCAGGTAGTACATCGTACGTATATTTTTCTAAGAATAATAAAATATCTGCTAATCGCATTTTTTTCCTATTATAAAAGAAATTTTTCTTAATTTCTACGTCGCGTAATGATCAGATCGTTAGATTGTTGTCGTCCTATTATTATCTAAAAACGTTATAATATATTTGTTTATTCTCGTCGATATTTTTATTAATTGCGTGAAATACATGATACATGCACACACATACAAATATTTCAATAATTAAGCTTTGATATTTCGTCAGAGTTGCGTCACTTATATTACGATATATATATATATATATATATTTTTTATTACAAACACTGATAAAAAATTCTTGAAAATACTTAAACGTACAAAAATAGTGACCTGAATAGATATAAGAGAAACTTTGTGAGCTGTTCGTCCTTCGTAGAAAGGACTCGAGATCCTACGAAGAAAGAAGAAGAAGAAGAAGAAGAAGAAGAAGAAGACACCTTCTTTCCTAGCAGGCACAGGATCGTTTATGATGACGAAGGATGGCCGGGCGAGTTTGCATTTCCGGTTTTGCGGGCAAGGCCATCCTCCGTGAAAATCTAAAGTGGTGAAGAGAAGAGTAGGAGGTGTGCGCGCACGCACACACATACACATAGCAGAGAGAGAGAGAGAGGGAGGGAGAGAGAGAAAGAGAAAGAGAGATACGCATACGACATAGACGGTACGTTTGTTCGTTGCCAGAGCACTATCTCTCTCTCTCTCTCTCTCTCTCTCTCTCTCTCTCTCTCTCTATCTATCTATCTATCTATCTATCTATCTATCTATCTATCTATCTATCTATCTATCTATCTATCTATCTATCTATCTATCTATTTATCTATCTATCTCTCTTTCTCTCTCTTTCTGTGCACACCGGCAGCTTAGCTGTTTTGCATTTTATTACGGCTACGGCCGTGGCATCGCTTTTGCCTCTCCTCTTTTACCTTCCATCCCTCTTTTTCTCGCCTCTTCTCTCTCCCTTCCTCCCTTCCTCTCTCTCTTTTTTCTATCCGTCTCTCTTTCTTGTACCTTCTTAGCCACGAAAGGAAGCCAAGAGAGCTGATGTTGTTGCTGTTGCTGTTGCTGTTGCTGTTGCTGTTGCTGTTGCTGTTGCTGTTGCTGTTGCTGCTGTTGCTGCTGTTGCTGTTCGTCCCTCTCTCTCAATCTCTCTCAACGTTTTTGCATACGAATCGCGCTCATGAGTTGCATGTGCCGCACTCGGATATGCCGTAGTCGAATTTCGATGCACCGCACCTGCATCTGCTTTCTTTTTTCTTTTTATTCTTTTTCTTCTTCCTCTTCTTCCTCTTCTTCCTCTTGTTCCTCCTCCTCTCTTTCTTCTTTTTCTTTTATCTAGGCACTTCTCTACGCACTTATCGTTAAAAACGACACTACGTCCAGCAACGTCCCTTCTATCATCCTTTATTTTCTTTCTTTTTTCTTTTTTTATTTCTTTTATCTTTTCTTCTTTTTTTCTTCTTTTTTTCTTTCTTTCTTTTTTTCTTCCTTCCTCTTATCTTCTCGTTTTATACCCACGCAGCACGCGGGTTAAGAACGAAAGAGCAGCCTTCCTTTCGAAGGCCCTCCTTCGTCTTCTCTCTTTATTTTTTTCTCTCTCCGTCTCTCTCTTTTTTTTTTCTCTTTATTTTTCACCCGCATCTCTTTTATTCTTAATCCTTTCCCGTATCCGGCTACCGGATATTCCCGCCAAGACAGTTTTACCGTTATTGTCCTATGTCGCGATATTCCCGTCACGAGCGTTTTCAAACTATTGTAAAGACGATAGAACTTTAGAAATTTCGATTTATCTTATCGTACTGCATAGATATTTCTATATTTTCGACGAATGAAATATATGTGCATGTGTCTGTGTGTGTAGAGAGAGAGAAAATGGACCACAGACCCTTCACCCGTTGTTTTAATCAGTTTGAATAGATACATATCTTGAAAATGGACAGCAAAACAAATATTCGTAGAAATAGTTTTGATTTGTCTTCGATACGATACGATCAATTTGATTCATACCTTGATATGACCAATTTGATTCATCCATCAGATACGAACGATCACGATTCCTTATATTCGCTTGATATATAGCAATTCTGATAGCACGTCAAAAAATACGAGCGATGAAGTTAGGATACGTTGAATGACGTATAGTTAAATAAACGGACGCTTTTTTTTTCTTTTCAATGGAATATCTTCGAACGTAAAGTTTAAAGATACGAAATCTTCAATGGCATTCACCGATTATAATTTGCAATAGTATTTGCGTTCGAGTATCTGCGAGATCAAACAAAACGTATCCAAAAAGTAATACCATGAAAGTTATCTTTCGAAATAAAGACAAAAGAAATAAAACGAAATAAATTTAGTCAATATTACGTTCGTGGGTTTTAACAGACAATTAAAAACAATTTTTTTTTTTTTTTTTCTTTTTAAATCTCACAACGACGTAAAAAATAATAGCGATTGGTAAGATAAGGATTTAAAAAAAAAAAGAAGGCACGAATACTACACACGTGCACGCACAAACTCGAGTAAAAAGAAACTTGAATCCGAGTTTTATAGATTACTCTTTAAAGGATCTTACACACAGGAGGAATCAATTACGTGGAACGTGGAAGCCGCGTAAGAATCTCGATTTCTTTAGTAGCTTTACCATCCAGAATACGAAGAGAGAATCGGTAAATGTTGTCCGAGATCGGGACTTTGAACTTCGAACTTCGAACTTACTGTTCGTAGTTTTGCTTCTTTGCGATCCTCTTTCATTGGTGGCTCTTTAGGGGATTCCAAAGAATTTTTTTCTTCTTCTGTATTCTTCCAACCCATTCTTTACTTCCTTTCGTTATTACTTTTCGGTGAAATTCGATAGAGAAAGAAAGAAATAGAAAAAGAAAGATTATATATATATATATATATATAAGATAGAGAAATAGAGAAAGGGAGAAGGATGGCAGGAAGGTTTTGAAATAAGTTCCTCGATAGCTCGATGCTCTGTAAGGGTGCGAAGATTCGAAATTTATCGTCTTTGTGGTCCGGCTATGAGTTCTTTTTATGAGCCACAGGGTGTGCGAACCTATTGCCAACTTTGATATATTATCTTTTTTTCTTTCTTCCTATCCTTTTTTTCCCCTTCTCTCTCTCTCTTTTTTGAGATCCTTCGGAAAGATCGATGTTATCAATAAGAACGAAAAGAAAATTTTTTAGATGAGAAACTATCGCGTTTACCCCATTTTAATGCTGCGAAAGCATTCTATGAAATCGGTCGAGTTTATCGTTGCAAGTACGAGAGAGACAAAGAGAGAGAAAAAAAAGAGGAAAAAAGAGAGAGAAAGAGAGTAAAAAAGAAAAAAGAAAAAGAAAGAAAGAAAGAAAGAAAAAAAAAGGCCGTTATCAGGGCATTGCGCCTGCTGCCTTTTCTTGTCGGCCTTATCGACGGGGGATGCTCTTATCGCGCGCAAAAGCTTTTCCAGATAACAGCCGCGAACGGAGCTGCTGCTGGCGAAGCCGCAAAATCCAAATGGCCGCGTGCTATACTTCCAGAAAATATACTTCCTCTTTACTATTCTCTCTGTCTTTCTCTCTTTCTGTCTCTCTGTGTTTATCTCTGTCTTTATCTCTGTCTCTTGTATGTCCTTCCTATATTTCTTCTTTCATTCTCCTTTTCGTCCTTCTTTCTCTTCTCTTGTTCTTTTTTGCTTTGTTTTTAATTTTTTTTCTTTTTCTTTTCTTTTTTCGAGTCGTCGAAACTCAACTCTCCTTAAAATTCGATTCGTTTTCCTCTTTCTCTCTCTCTCTCTCTCTCTCTCTCTCTCGCAATCTTCTCAAGTGGGAGTCGTAAAAAAGATAGTAGCGACAAGTCGAATTTCGTTTCGGCCCTCCGGTATAATGGCATCGCTCTTGGGAAGCCGTTCCATTTTAGAGACGATATTGCAACGGAAGCGGCCGGCCAGAGAGAGAAAGAGAAAAAGAGAGAGAGAAAGAGAGAGAGTATTGTATCGACTTTCTTAGAAATCTGATATTCGCATAGTACCACTGCGAGGAGAGAGCCTACATACGTGAGTGAGTGAGTGAGTGAGTGAGTGAGTGAGTGAGTGAGAGAGATAGAAAGAGAGAGAGAGAGAGAGAGAACCACTGCTACAACGCTATCTCCACCCCCCACCTTTCCTACCCTTACACGTTCCTAACCATTCTCAAAGTTTTCGTAATATCCCTACTTGATGTTAGAAAGAGAGGGAGGGAGAAAGGGCTCGGAACTAGATAATTCACATATGTAGATGTGTATGTATGTACATATGTATGAAATTGTATTTTACAAAAAAATATCTATTGATTTTTTCCTCTTTCTATTTTTCTTTCTTTTTTTTTTTTCTCTTTTCATCGTTACCGCACATGCCAGCACGACGAAAAATGATTGTCTATTCTCGAATCGTTCGGCGTGTGTTGCGTTCTCGATGAAATCTCGATAATCTTCTTCTTCTTTTTTTTTCCTTTTTTCTTTTTTTCTTTCATCTTTTTTCTCACGTTTTCTTTTCTTTTTCTTTTTTATTATCCTTTTTTTAATTTGGATTTACCAACGAAGGAGATGCCAGGCTCGTTGAATATTCCTTTTCCTCTTTTTTTTTCCTTTCTTTCTTTCTCTTCTTTTTCTTTTATTTATTTATTTTTTATTTTTCTCTTTCTAAACGTAAAAAGACGCAACGAGATTTCACGGCGGGTGCTACTAGAAATGACCTTACGGCTTAGAGTATCCAGTTTACTTTGGCTAATGACGCTTACGCGATTCCACTTTGCACGCTATCGTCTTTGTCCTCCACCCACTAGACTATAAAACCACCATAAAAGCTGCCTTCGTTCTCTCGACAACGTCCGCGAGTTTCTCTCTCTCTCTCTCTCTCTCTCTCTCTCTCTCTCTCTCTCTCTCTCTCTCTCTCTCTCTCTCTCTCTCTTTACCCACAGAAAGAAATACAGACGGGTCTCGTTGATTTTCACGAGATTACGCACACCTAGCAAATGGAAAAGCCGAAGAAGGAAAAGTTGGTCATGGACGTGACCCGAGCTTGTTATCATTGTTGAGAAAATTTATGCACATTTTCGAAAAAGAACGTCTCTGCTTGGCAAACTTTGTAATTGACGATTTCTCTTTTTCCTTATCGAGTCCTTGACGATCGAAATTAACGATCATAATTGTATTTTTGTGAATGCGTTTCTCTTCTTGTCGTAAGAAGAAAAGATAGATAGAGAAAGAAAGAAAAAGAAAGAAAGAAAAAAAGAAAGAAAGAATAAGAAATATTATTTCGTTCTTCATTCGAGTGAGCAAGGAAGTGTCAATCAAATAAATAATTACGACGTTAATCGTCGTAATACGCTCGATTAATCGCGACGAAAAGAGAGAGAAAGAGAGAGATCAAAAAGAAGAAGGAAAAAAAGATAAAACAAGAGGTATCAGTATTGTTCACCCATCTCGTCGTTTCTTCGCGAGTAATTCATTAATCTTGCTTGTTTGCCCTCCCCAAAGTGAAGTCATCTTAGATACCCTTTCTCGCTAATCTTCACATCCCCTTTCTATCTTATATCCCATCCTTCTAAACGAACTCGATGAAATCTGTCAAAACAGCTTTTTACTGGTAGCGGTTAATAGATCGCTGGGACACCCCATAAATCAGATATACATACTCTTGCTCGATACAAAATGATCGTAACGTTTTCGAAAAATGATTCATTATGTATACGGAACGAGCGAGTCGGCTTATCGGCTGCAACAGCACACGTAACAATAGATATCCTTGGTACGTTAATATCTATCTATGTATATATATGCGTGTACATATATATATATATGTATATATATATATATAGTTATGTATATATATTATTAATTACGATTCTGTTTTATTATCCGCTCGTTAAGAAGACGCCTAACAACGATTTCTGTCTACGTTTGAACAGAGATTACAACTAGATGTCGGGATCAAATCAATCTTGTTCTCTTCTTAAATGATTATGAAACTTTAAAAAGAAGTGTGTCTGTCTGTCTGTGTGTGTGTGTGTGCGCGTGCGTACATAGAAAGAGATGGAGAAAGAATACGAAATTATAGCATATACTAGCTTCTATGCAAAACGATTCAACGCTCGAACGAGTTCTATGTTTCTTTTTCCTTTTTTTCTCTCGTGTTTATTCTTCTTTTTTCTTTTTTTTTTATGTAAATAATAAAAAAATTGAAACCCACCTTCCTACCTTCGAGTGGGTGGGAGGAGGAAATTATTTCTGATACGTAAGCAAGAATAGAAAAAAGCGATGCGAAAAAAAAAGAAAGAAAGAAACGAGATGCACTTTTCCGCTTACGTTCGCTTATGCTCGTAATAAAGAATTTTTTATTTTCATTTCGTACGATAATTTTAAATAGAAAACTGCAATGCGCGCTTGCGGGTTCATGCCATAAAAATATGGTAATCTACGAATAATGATAATGATGATAATAATGATGATGATGATACCTACGTTTTTTTTTTCGATCTCTACAAAAAATCGGATAAGTCAAGGAGAACAAAGACGGAACAGAGAATAACATTTTCTTAACGATTGATCAAAAAAGAAAGAAAAGCAAAAAAAAGAAGAGAACAAACAAGTAAAAAAATGTAGAAAAAGAGAAAAAGGAACAATTAAGAGAGAGAGAGAGAGAGAAAGAGAGAACATAATATAAAACATAGAGAAAGCTATACGAAGAAAAATATTTAGCACGAAAGTCGATCGCGTGGGGTATTGCAGAGGGTGGGAGAGAAGAACTCCGCTTTAGTTTTTAAATAATATCGCGTGTGCTGAGTCGACAACGACAGCGACAGCGACAGTAACAGTAACAGTAACAGCAACAGCAACAGCAACAGTAACAGCAACAGCGACGGCGCGGCCGCAACCCCGCGACCCTTTGACCCCGCAGTCTCGCGGTCTGTTGGCGACTGACGTGAATTTTAGAAGAGTCGTGCAATAACGTTTTGCAACACGTAGAGAAAAAAGAAAGAAAGAAAAAGAAAAAGGGTAGAAGAGTTAGAACGAGAGAGTGAGAGGAGAGTGAGGGAGAGGGAGAGAGGAGGGTGGGAGGGAGGGAAGATTCCTCTTTTAACCGCCTGTCGCGTATACACGCGACGAGATAACGACGACACTGCGCTCTTAAAGATTCGACCGAGTAAAAAATACGACTTTAGCAAGCACACACCTTATAATCGTTCGTTGTCCTCCTTCTGTACATATGTATATACATATTTACATAGATATATACATATTATATATATATATAAATGTATATATATATATATATATATATATATATATTCGAGAGACTTGTACAGATTCTCTCTCTCTCTGTCTCTCTTTCTGTCTTTCTGTCTTTTTCTTTCTCTCTGTTTATGTGTCTCTCTATATATCTCTGTCCTTTCTTTCTTTCTTTCTTTCTTTCTCCCCCCCCCCCCTCTCTCTCTCTGATCTCAACTTTAATCCTTTTCGCGATTTACAGAAGAGCCGATTCGAGATATAATTTTCTCTAAGCTTTAACTCTCTCGAGCTATCGTTCTCATATTATCTTATCTTACACCACAGACTTTCTTTTTACAGAGAAACTTTTTAAGAGAAAATACGTAATTCATGTTAAAATTGAATTAGCGCGAGAATCAGGACGCGCGAGCGAACATGCACGAGAAGAAGTAGGGGCGGAGGGGATTTTTTTTCCTCTTTTTTTTTTTTTGTTTATCTTCTTCTTTTTAAGGACCCCCCTTAGGCAAAATTTCGTTATCGGCCCGCTTTTTTCAATGGGAGGTTGGAGGAGGAGGCGGAATTTGCTAGCAACCAGTATCGATGACGAATTTCTTTCTTTCTTTTTTTTTTCTTTCTCTTCTTTCTTTCTCTTTTATTTAAAAAAAAAAAAATAAAAAACAAAGATACTTATTCGTTCGAAAACGTCATAACTTTTTGAGGTCGAAAGTTACCTCCTCCTTCTCGTTGCCGTTCGCTGTTTGTGTCGCGTTTTGAGTATCACGTTGTGAATCATCGTCGTGTAACTCTTGCCGCGAACGTTTTCCTTTGTCGCGGTTTTCGTTCGTCGGTTGCGGTATTATCGCGCGAGAGAACAATTTAACAAGGTTAAAAAAATATATATATATATATAAAAAAATAATAATAAAGAAAGAAAGGAAAAGAGAGAAAAAGGAAAAAGTAAGGAGAGAGTCGGCCACTTTTTTGCTGGCTTTGCAATTAAATGAAAACAAATTTCTTTTTTTTTCTATTTTTTTTCTTCGTTTCGTTTCCTCTTCCTTTTTTTCGCAAAGAAAGAAAAAGATCCTCGTTAACAGATATATCGATGATAGCTCGTATTGCAAAGTCTGATCGCAAGTACGATGCATACGTTGCATATATATATGTATGTATAAATGCATATATAACAAAGATTATATAAGCTTCTTGAATTTGAATTCGTAAAAAATAATGATAACTTCCGAGCGAAGATCTAGTAACGTTCTCCGTACCGTTTTAAATACTCATATAGGTATGTATGTATGTATGTATGTATGTATGTATGCTTATATACATATAACCACGTTTAAATTATTCTCTCGACTAAATCATCCGATTCGTTACGCTTAATATTAAATATACTTACACATAACACACATACACGCGTGTACGCGTACACGCATATATGTACGCACGTATACTGTTATGTTACTATTATTAGTAACAGAAAGTAGATTCACAAGGCGCTTGGATAATTACATAGGAATCTAACGTATGATAATTATATAGCAATGTAATAAGCAGATGAAACTGGATAGATAAATGTTTGTATTAAATGAGAAAGATAGAGAGAGAGAGAAATAGATAAACAGACAGATAGATAAAAAGACACATAGACAAAGATAGAGAAAAAGAGAGAGAGATATAGGAAAATCGAGAAGAAACTCTCTCCTCGTACTTTATCTTCCTTCTCCTCTTATCCCTCTCTTCGCACCGCGAGTAACGAGCCACGTACGAATGAAAGCCGTCTTTGAACGAGAAAGATACTTGGCACAAACCGTATGTCCGGCCTGCTGACCTTAGAAAAAGGCTTGGCCACGAGCAAGAGGGCCGTTTGCTATCGTTCGCGACAGCTGTCCTTTCTCTCTCTCTCTCTCTCTTTCTCTCTTTCTCTCTCTCCTTATAAGCTTTTAAATAAAAGAGAAGGAGAAAGAAAAAAAGAGAGAGAAAGAAAGAGAGAATGTGCGTATAGAAGATTCAAGTAACCTGTTCAAAGTCCGTTTACAAGGTATGTAAGTACAATATGTATGCATGTAAGTAAGTACGTACATGCTCGTCCTCATCGGCGGTTGCTCTCTCTCTCTCTCTCTCTCTCTCTCTTCTCTTCGTCCACTTTAATTCGAAAGGAACAATAGTACTATAGTCGAGAAGGATCGTTCGAGTATAGTCGTAGAACAGCAACGGCGGTTGGCAGAACGCACGAGAAGCTAATTTTACGATCTTCCTCCTCCTCCTCCTCCTCCTCCTCCTCTTCCTTCTTGTTTTTCTCTTTTTCTTTCTCTTTCTCCCTCCCTCCCTCCCTCTCTCTCTCTCTTTTTTTCTTTTTCTCTTTCTTCGTACTCGAGTCACGTGAACCTTCGATTCTCATATTCTCTCTACCCTTTGTTTCTCATTGTTCCGATCGGTGCTCGTTTTCGAAGTCGATCGATTTATAACGAGGACCCGTGCAAGCATTTTCTTTCCTCTTCCACGTTTAACAAACATACTTATGTACTTATGTACTTATATATATATATATTTATATATGTATAATATGTAATATATATATGTGTGTATGTATATATGTAAGTACTTACTTTCTTTTCGATATCGATATTTTTTGCAACACACACATACGTCTCGATTCTCCAATTGCTAGAGATCATCGTGCTTCTCGAAACTCTGTAATTTAAATCGATTAGAATTATTCTTTCTTTTTCTTTTTTCATTTGCATGGTCAGGAATAACAACTGTCGCAATTTTTTTTAATAGCTCATACTTAAATACGAGTTACGTTTTTTTTATTTCTCTCTCTCTCTCTTTTTTATTTTTATCTTTTTTCATTTTGAAAATTGTTTGATATCTTATAAATAAATAATACACGCTATTTTGTTTTTGAAAAAATACGTTCGGTATTTTATATCTAAATAAATAATACTATGCAGTATTTTTTTATTTGAAAATGTTTGGCAGCGTATATCCAAATGAATGTAGCTATGTAGTATTTTTTTTTTCTTTTTTCTTTTTTTTTATTGCACATCTTTCATATTATTTTATATATGAATATTGTTTTGTTATAAATAAATATAAATTTTGTTCTATTGTTTGTTTGACTGAAAGAATTGTATCCAATTACAATTTTTTTTTTTTTTTTTTGTTGAAAACTTGTAGTATTCCATAGAATTTTTTAATGTTTTATAGAATTTAGTATTTCATACATAAGTAATATAGTATTTCATATATATATATATATATATATATATATATATATATATATATAATGAAATACTCTTTAATACTTCATATTTAAAGATATACGGTTTTTCTTTTTTATTTATTTATTTTTTTTACATTTTCTTTTTTTATTAAATATTTTTACATTATTATCGGCCAATTCAATATTTAATCAATGTAAATGCGTTTCTTTTACACTCGGCTAAGCGTAAATGTTCATAATTATTTTTCTACAATTAATTTCATTTATTAATTGCGATGACTATATAATAAGAACATGGTTTATATAATCCGTTTCTCTTATCAATACGGTTTAATGCTTACGAGATTTTAAATTATCCTCGTACTATATATAAATTATGTAAATTCTTTTAGATAAGAAATTATACGATTATATACATTTTTAGAAGAACAAACGATCGAGATTATTGTCTCAATCGTTATGCATATATATATATATATATATATATATATATATATACCGGTATTACCCGTGAAAAAAATATCTACTCGTATCTTAACTATTTAACGATCTCAATGATCATTACGGATGTTATAGCCGGCAGATATCATTAAATATCAAAATATCGCCCGAGTACAGTCTTCGCTTATCGTTCTTATTAGTGTTCGTAATAACGTTACTAGTTAAGTTATGAGTAAGTACTTTAAAATAATATAATTGAGAGCAAACGAGCAAGCGTGAATCGGCAGATTTCTTTTTCGCGTTCGCGATAAGAATGATCGTCATTAGATGGAATCAACGAATTAACGACAAATGGTTTCAATGTTCCTTTAAATTCAAACGAAGAATTCGTTGATTTTAATATTGTTACGTAATATAAGAATCTCTAACGATTATCGGGTTACACACGCACGCGCGTTTTTTTTTTCGAGGCCAAAAGATCGACGTATTTTGGGAATTTTTTTTTTCCTCGAAAAGGGTAGTAAAATAAATTGAAAAAGCTAATAATTCCACGTTGTTGATATTTTGTTTGTATATATATATATATATATATATATATATATATATATATATATAAAAGAAAAAAAAATAAAATAAAAATATTTTCCATCCATTTTGATTACATGTACGCTCTGCAATCTGCGGTCGTGTAACAGCCTCTACACGAAAACCCAGACGCAGCGTGCTAAATTCTTGTAAAAACACAAAATTATTAAAATTCCAGTAAATGTATCGGCGAAGTAATATTTGTTGCTAAGGGCGCCGTTAAGTTCGTTTCTTTTGCTTTTAGTATTATAATTTTCAATGTCGTTTTCATTTCAACAAGTTCGAAAGTTTTCATTTTCAAAGAAATAAAATTAACGTTTTCTTTTTTTCTTTGAAAATGATTTTTTATCTCTTATTTCTCATGGATTTGAAAAATTTGAAAATCTATGCTTCGTTACCTGCAACATCGTTTTACATGATAGTAATTTTACAATTCGAACGATTTTGTGTTTCTATAGAACAGATTATGAAATCTGTATAGGGAGGAAAATATTTTTCTCTCTCTTTTTCTTCTTTTTCTTTTTTATACTAATAAAAACCAACATCAAGCAATAACGAACATTGGACGATTATAATTTTTTTTCAATTTGTTTTACCATTTTTCTCGAGAGGAAGAGGAAAAAGAAGAAAGATACGCATATTACGACATCGTGGAGATATTACGTATCTAATGAATAAAACGTGTTAAATTGAAATGCATTTAATGGAAAAAAGAAAAGAAAAAAAAAAAAGAATAATAATAGATGATACTACTACTATTACTATTACTACTACTACTACTATTGTATTACGCCGTGATGTCGAAAAAATTTAATAGAAAAAAAATAAAAAATAAAAAAAAATAAAAAAATAAAAAAAAAAGAAAACCTTTTTAACTCGTACCGAATATAGTTTAAATCTCGGAAAGCAAATTTAGTAAAAAGATCGAACGAGTATACGAACGCTGAGGAAAGATTGATCACGAATGCGAGATGCGCACGAAGAGAGAGAAGACGACGAGGTAATAGCCGATAGGTCAAAGGTGAACGTTGAATAGATTTCAGGGCTCAGGGCTTCTCTTACCCTCTTGCCTAAGCCGACAGTAGTAATAGTAGTAATAGTAGTAGTAGTAGTAGTAATATCAGAAGTAGTAATAGTAATAGTAATAGTAATAGTAGCTGTTGTGTATGGTAAAATAGAGAAAGAGAAGAGTACAAGTGTATAAAAGAGAGTGAAGTGAAGGCAATGAAAGAAGAAAACGAAAAAGAAGAAGAAGAGAAGAGAAGAAGAAGAGAAGAAAAGTGGTGGGGGAAGTCTTAATTGCAAAACTTTTTCGAGGATCGACTGCGTTTTCTTCGCTTAGATTGGGAATCGCGATCTCGCGTTGGCTGTTTCGTGGCAACTCTTTTCTTTTTTACCTTCGTGCTTTCTCCCTCTCTCTCTCTCTCTCTCTCTCTTTTGCTTTTTTCCATTTTGTCTGTCTTAGAGACAGAATCGCTTTCTCTCGTTGCGTTTTCTTAAACACGCGAGCAACAAACTTGACTCCTTATTCTTACCCTTCCGTCCTTTTTTCTTTTCCTTTGCCTTGTTCTTCTATAATCGTTTTACAGTCTGATTTCATGAAAAAAGAAAAAAAAAAGAAACAGTAAAAGAAGAAATGTATTAAGAGAATAAAAAAATAAGAAAAAAAAAACAAAACAAGAAGAAGAAGAAGAAGAAAAGAAAGTAAAGAAGAAACGACCGAGAGCAACCGCGAAAGATCGACGCGATCGATCGATCAATCGATCGTCCTTCTTTTTCTCTTGTTTTTGTATTTATTAATTTATTTCTTTATTTATTTTATTTTTTCCTTGTTATTTTTTTTCTCTCTCTCTCTATCTTTTTCCCTTCTTCTTCGTTTTTCTTCTCTATCACTTTGGCTCTTGCTTTCTCTGAAGGCCTCACTCACGAATTCGATTTTTCGCCTTCGGTAAAGAAACCGGTCTTTCTCTCGGTCCTTCCTCTCTCTCTCTCTCTCTCTCTCTCTCTCTCTCTCTCTCTCTCTCTTTTTCTCTCTTTCTTTCTCTCTCTCTTTCTTTTTCTCTCTTTCTTTTTCTCTCTCTTTCTCTCTCTCTCCTGTGCAACGTCATGTTCCTGTTTCTCCTTTCTCTTACCATCTTGCCTTCTCTTACGTGTTCTTTCGATATTTATCGCGAGACAAATTTGACAGCAACAGCGTTACCACCACGTTTACCGGTCCACGTTTCGTTTCAACGAGAATATGAAAGAAAGAAAGAAAAAAAAAAAGAAAGAAAGAAAGAAAGAAAGAAAGAGGGAATACAAGGAACGAATAAAGATAGAAAGAGAAAGAGAAAGAGAAACTTGAAATTTGCTTTTTGAAATTTACACGGCATTTCAAATATGTATTCCTGGATCTTATCGTTTCAATCTTAATATCGTAATATCATCTTTATTACGGACTATCGTAAAGATAACGAAAAAGAGGATTTAAACGCACGCAGCGAAATAAAACGTGCTACTCTTACTGCTCCTGCATTTCTGCTGCTGTTTCTGCTCGCCTTACCAACAAATCTATAATTTTCATTTTCGAATGACCGTCCACGATCACGTTGCGAGGATAAAAATAAATAAAATCTAAGATAATACTCGTCTATTCTCTCCCTCTCTCTCTCTCTCTCCCTCTCTTTCCCTCTCTCTTTCTCTCTCGTAGAAAATTCTCGTTGATTGCTCCTTTAATTAATTGTTCGGATATAGAACGTTTCAAGATCAGATAACGACGTTTACAAATCGGCAGAGAGAGAGAGAGAGAGAGAGAGAGAGAGAGAGAGAGAGAGAGAGAGAGAGAGAGAGAGAGAGATAGTAATCATGAAAAAAAAAAGATAGAAAGAAAGAAGCAAAAAGATGTAGAAATTATATCTATCATTACGTATCGGAAAGATTACGATAGATCGAGAAATTTTTGTGGCTTGATAAAAACGATCAATACGAATAAAATAAATTTGAAACGATGGACGGACAGACGAGTCAAAAAAAGAATCGGACTTGTACGGTTGCTTGGTTGGCTCCACGTCAGAATTTCACGACTACAGTCTGACATAATTAACTCGGAGTTAGCTTCCGATGCGTAATATTGCTACTACTACATACATATATATATACATATATACATATATAGATATACCAGCAAGCTGCTCGGAAATCTCTGAACGAGCTCGAGTGACACCGCGAACGACGTGATTTTATTAAGTCTGCGAGGGTGATCCAGGGACAGGAAGGGAAGATTTATTAGGGTTCCACCTCGATCCGCGTGCATTGCCTCGATTAAGATCGTCATTCGTAATGATCGTGAACGACGTTCTAGTGGTGGTAGTTTCGACGCTTTAAAAAAAAAAAAAAAAAAAAAGAAAAAGAAATAAAATAAATTAACGGAGGACGTTCGAGGGGACTAAAAAAAAAAAATGTGCTAATGTAATGACATAACGATGTAAAATTTATACTGGTATATACGTATACGTATCATATAGACTCGATTAAATGTTTAATTTAACTGAGAGTAATTAACATAGAAAATAATATTCTTCTTTAATAATGTTGATAGGTTTAATAACGTTAATAGGTTTAATAAGGTTAATAGGTTTAATAATATTATTTAATAACGTGGATGTTATCGAACAAAAAAATTTTTTTTTCTTGTTTTTTATTTTTTTTCCATTACATACATACATACATACATACATACATACATACATACATACATACATCAAAAAAAATATATATATATATAACGTGAGAAAATAAACGAACGAATGAATAAAATGATCGATGATCAGGCGTTTCCTCTAAAATAAACGAATATCGTGGGCCTCGTGCCGCTCTTACCGTTATCGTAAACCATCGAAGATCTCATTTCCTTTTACGTTTCCATTTGACACGCGATTTCACGATTCCAAATACTGCTGACTCGTCGATCGTTCGTCGAGAGCGTCAGCTTGGAGATTTCCCGTCGGAAACGGCCCTTAATAAACGTATTTGATGGGGGTCGGGGGTCGGTCGAGCGGTCGCCGAGGAGAATGACGAGCGAAGAGAAAGACAGAGAGAAAGAGAGGGTGAGAGAGAGAGAGAGAGAGAGAGAGAGAGAGAGAGAGAGAAAGAGAAAGAGAGACGAACTTCGATACGGGCCATTCTCCGTCGAATCGCGTGGAATGACACTCTGATTCTTTATTTTCTCTCTTCGAAATCGTGCGTTGTGTCTTCGCATTGGTTCTCTCTTGTTTTCTCTTGCACGAACGAGATGAGACAATCGCGATAAAAATCTTTCTCCAAACTTTTATTTTATCTCAGACAAAAAGAAATCTCAATCGGATTTCTCTCTCTCTCTCTCACTCTCTCTCGGGTCTAGTCTTCTTTCTCATTTTTCTTTCTCGTTTTTTCTTCTTCTTTCTTTTCTGCTTTTTCTTCTTTTAGAAAATATGGATTTAATAAAATCGGAAAAAAATGGAGAACGGATTTGAAATACTTGGATCTATAAGCGCGTTTCGTCGATCTTTTAAGCACGGACGAGTTTCGAGTCTGCAAAATGCGCGCGTCTGTACAATATCCATCCCTCGCTTACGGTATATAACGCGTACGCGAAAAAGAATGCATGTAAAACGTGGTTGAGGCTATCTGGATTTTGGTTTATCGACGCATTCGCGTTGCAGGCGAGTGTAAGCGCTCGTTAAAAGCGTAAACGGAGGATATGCAGTCGTGGTTTATAAATAGGTTGAGCCAATTTTCTTAGCAAATCGTCTTACGGTTTGGAACCTTTATTAAAGACGTGCCACCATCGATCATTCGATCGAGGTTAGAACGATAGCGAACGAGACGGGGACAGAGAGACAAAGACGAACGGAGAGACGAAAAGAGAAAGAGAGAGTAGAAGAGTTGATATTACATGGAGCGATTATATATATATATATATATTTTTAACGATTAATATAACGATACCGAATGAAACGAAGGTTTAAGAAAATTGTGATTTAACAACAAAAATATTGATCACAAAGTTGAAAAATCTTTCGATGTGATAAGACGGGTGTGATTCGATCGATATCGATGATATATTATATATGCTATACGATAATATATATATATATATATGTGTGTTAAATTATGTGTAAAAAATATATATATATATATTCGTTCGAATCACGAGCGAAGAGATTTACGAGATTTGGCGATCATTGAATCAGAAATATTAGAAAAAATAGATAAATGGAAATAAAAGAAACAAATAGAAGAAAAAGAAAGAATAAGATAGCTGCGTTGCCTGAAGAAGAGAGGGGGATAGTGGAGAAAGAAAGAAGGCTAAATAATTCCGAAAGTTTCTGCGTGTAAATCGAGAACAACGTTGGCGTATGTGGCACGCGGTTCCGTATTAAAGGAGAGAGAGAGAGAGAGAGAGAGAGAGAGAAAAAGAGTCACTGTACATTTTTCACAGAGAAAGATAGAGAAAGAGAGAGAGAGAGAGAGAGAGAGAGAGAGAGAGAGAGAGAGAGAGAGAGAGAGAGAGAAAGAGAGAGAGAAAGAAAAAAAAAAGGTTGAAATTAATTTGCTCCGTAGGAAATACGCGATCCTTTATCGCTACGTTTATCGGCCGAAGTAATGGACTATCGTGCGTCTAGCAGCACCTCTCCTTTGGAGCAATTAATTCTCGAACTTCTTAGAATAGTATCGAGACAATTTATCAGAGCGATCATTTACAAGACTCGCGCCAGTTTCCGAGTATAACGACTACCGAGATATATAATACTCTCCTCTCCGGACTCTTATCTTTTTGTTGTTATTTATTTCTTTATTTATTTATTTATTTTCCTCTTCTTTTCTTTTCTTTTCTTTTCTTTTCTTCGAAACTCTTCTTTATCCCTTTAAAATCGACTTTGAAACAAGCACCAATATCAATTTTCCACGTATCTCCGCGTAATAAACGAATACCAAGAACGTCGGTGTTTTAATATAAATATATTCCAAACGCGGAAACGTCTTCTTCTTCTTCTTCTTTCATTTGCGCTTATTATTACCGTTTCGTCATTTATCAAACGTGCCTAATCTTTTCTCTTGTTTTACTTTAACGAACGAACGAACGAACGTCATGTAAAGTTAAGTGCGACTGGGATTATATCGAAAAATAACATTTATTACCAATCGTTCGTGCGATTAGAAAGAAGGAAAAGAATAGATAGAAAGAATGTAAAAAAGAAAAAAAAAAGAAGAGAAACAAAAACGAAACAAAACTAAAGAAAAGTAATGAAACAAACAAACAAACAAACAAACAAACAAAAAGAAAAAGAAGAAAAAAAAGAAGAAAAGAAAAAAGGAAAGAAAAAGGAAACGAAAAAGACGCCATAATTCTTGATAGGTAGGTGACGAGACGAGCCCGCTCGCACGATTTGGCATGCCGAGTACATAGGGGCCAAGGTTCTATTTCGAGCACGGTCAGCGTGCCAGGCAAAGCGCAATGCACTCACTATAAACTGCATTCTTACGATAGCAGGAGGCCGCGCGCCACGCGACGAGGAACCGCGGACGCTTAAATTCGACGAAGGAGAAACGGCGATAAGAATCAGTATTTTCTTTCTCCCACTCCTTCTCTCTCTCTCTTTCTCTCTCTCTCTCCTTCTCTCTCCGTTTCGTGACTTCTCGCTCGCACGCGTGCTATTCCCGTGATAATACGTGTACGTGCCGTTCGTAGCATCTCTCGGGGGAAAAAGAGAAACGCCCTCATTGTTCCTCATTCTCAAAGTCTTTTAGCTTCGCTATCCGCCATCATATAACAAATTCTCTTTGTAATTAGCATTCTTTTTCTTTCTTTTTTTTTCTTTCTCTCTCTTTTTTTTTTTTTTTTAATGAAGCGATATATCTTTTATATATATAGAGTGAGAATGAGAGAGAAAAGTACGGATAATGCAGAGCTCTTTTTTATCGGCACTTTCTAAGAAGCTCGAAAAGTAATTTCGATAGATCGCAATAAATCATCGACGAAACTGTCACGATCCTTTACTAGGGAGATCACGCGAGGTCGTCACCCATTTTCTTTTTGCTCTCCTTCTTCCTTCGCGAACGAATATTTCTCTCTTGTATGTATGTACGTGTATCTCTTTTACTCTTTTACTGACGAGGTCAGAGCAACGATAAACTCTTTACGATCAAAGAGAAAGAGAATGGAATAGGAGGATGAAGGAGGAAGAGGAAGAGGAGAAGGAGGAGAAGATCGACAAGTTTATTCGTTCTTCGTTCTTCTTCGTCTTTTTCCTTTTCGTTTTCATTTGCGTCCTCGTATTCGACTTCATTTTCGTTTTTGACATTGGCAGGAAGAATTTGTCAAATGCGATGTTAGGAATACGAACGTCAAACGTGTCTCGAACACACGGCAAACGGGCAGCTTCTTACAAACTGATCACGAGGACGGCCTAGATTTTTAAGTGCGCGGCCGAAATAGCGGCCGAAATAGCGAGACATTTTGGGGCCGAGTGTGGTTGGTTCGCGTTCACCCTCTTTTTCTTTCTTTCTTTTTTTTTTTTGCTTCTTCTTATATATATTTTTTTCTTTTTTTTTTTCTTTTTCTTTCTCTTTTCTTTTCGAGCTCGCAAACGTAGGGAACACAGAGGATATATCGTCGTCCTTGCAACGACACGAAGCTAAAGATATTCGCCATTTTTTCGTTCCTTTTTTTATTTATATATAATATAAAAAAATGTTATTTGTACGTACGTATGTATATATATATATATATGTATATGGATTTTTTTTATTTATCTATTTTTCTTTTAATCGATTATAATTCAATCAATTTTATCATTATCATATTTCTCTACGAATAAAAATCATTGCCAAAGTAATTATAGAATTTGTTGAAAACAAATATGAATTCTATATCCATGATTAATACTATTACAAGGTAATTAATCTTATATCGTTGAACGTGGTATACTTTTGCATATTTGTTAATTTTGATCTTGTAAATCGTGGGTGTAAGGATTTCGATGAATCTATTTATCTATCTATTTATCTATGACTTGTTTATAATTGTCGTATCACCGACGAACAATACTAAGAAAGAAAAAAAAAGCTTTTTATCTGACGATTGCGCACGAGTTCGTCGAAAATGTTGTAAAAGTCAATTCCCTTGTCATACGTCGTATGTTACATATACATACATACATACATACATACATACATACACACACACACACATTATATATATATATATACATATACAGAAAAGCGATAAGCGATAAAAGGGATACGACCGTGGCCGTTACTATTTCGCCTCGAATTCGTTTTAATCGTTCTCGGTATTTCTATCGCGACGGACGAAACGCAACGTAACAAAAACGCGGCACGAGAGTAATCAACGATTTCTAACATAGAGCAAAAAATATTTAACAATTGCTATATCATAAACGCGAAGGGACGAAAGAACTAGTTAGCTTCCTTCTTTCTTCCTGTTTTCTTTTTTTTTTATGTATCGTTTGCCATTTTTTTCTTTTTTTATTTCTCATACTCTTTCCGCATCGCGGAATTGGACGATCCAAAGTTTCTTGTCTCTGTAATATCAGATATTTTTTTAACGTCGGTATCAGATATCCTTTTAAGCGTACGTCTGTAAATCGAGGCGAAGAGATTGAAAAATTATCGTTCACTGGTCGATCGAAAAAGAAGAGTATAGATTATTTCGTTTATTATTATTATTATTGTTATCATCATTTTTTTTTTAAATAATCCGTAACACAGGAAACGAGCGCGATACGATTAAGTAAGACTCGATCGTATATCACGATTAGTCGAAGCCGAGAAATTTTGTAGATTCTGTCACGTGTTCGTTCTATTTAAGCACACGTCCTCGCCCCTCCCTACACATACACATACACACATATACAGAGACACAC
>NC_066607.1:2092500-2110000 GCF_905475345.1 Vespula vulgaris
CATTGTTTCATCGTAGATGAACTGAGCCTTTTTTTTTCTTTTTTTTTTCTCTCGAATTTTATCGTAAATCCCATTCATCGAAAGTATCTTAAACATCGCGATTTCGTTTTCGAGCTTTGTTATTCGACAGAAGGGTGAAATGATGACGATATGAGAACGATTTTCTATAATATATATATATATATATATATAATAAAATGAGTTCACCATCTTTGGATGCGCTTTCTCTACTTTGCTGTTGGCTCACGTAAAAGTTAGATCGGTTCGTTACGATCGTCCAGGTCGTCGTCGTCGTCATCGTTGTCGAAGGAGAACGGAAGTGAGAACGAGAGGAGATAATCGAGGAACTATGCTCGGACGATCGAAAGGATTTGAAGATATATATATATAGAGAGAGAGAGAGAAAGAGAGGAGAGAAAGAGGGACGGTCCATTTGAGGGGAGGTTAGAGTCGATCGTAAACTGTAGGAAATCGTCTATAACATGAAATTCGTATCTTTATTTCCTTCGAAGTATCTCTCTTTCTCTCTCTTTCTTTTCCTCTTGAACCCCCTATATCTATCTCTCTTTCTCTCAATCTCCGTTTTCGATTTATTTCTTGCCTTAAATAGAAACAGATGATATATATATATATATATATATATATATATATATATGCAAGGGCATTTGTTAATAATCACTATCTATCTCTCTCCCATTTCGCGATTCTATCCGAATCGATTCTTTTATTTTCAATTCTCCATCGAAGTCATCGTAAAATATCTCTCTTATCTATGAGACACGATCCTTGATCGGAATTGAGACCCGTTCGTAATGACATCGTGCTCGGATTAAAGTGATTCTTTCTTTCGCTTTGCGACTATACTCATGGTCAACGAGTCATACGTTTATATATATATGAATGATAGATAGATATATATTAGATACGTATCTCTATCTAGATAGATATACGTACGCGCGATTTCAAGGACAACGGTCACGACATGAAATATGCATTCTTACGTTCTCAAATAGAATATAAGAATGCCATAGAAGAAGACAGTCGCGTGTCTCTCGCGAAGACGAATAATGCGAAAATCATCGCATACTTTCGCGTTTTTCCGCTTGTGCGGAATCTCTACCTTACGTTCGATTTTCCGGAGTTATTTATCTCGATTATATAGTATATTTCTCAAAAAATAAACGAATCCACTCACGACCGAACGCAATACTTCATGCATACATTCATTCATATAATATTATTTTTTTTGAAATTGAATATTAAATCGATAGAAAATTATTGATTTTTTTTTAGCGATAATTATAGATCGTCGTAATAAAATATAAAAAGAATTAATTGATAAACTCCATTCTACCAAGTATACAGAAAAAGGGAGAAAGAGAGAGAGAGAGAGAGAGAGAGAAAGAGAGAGAGAAAGAGAGATTGAGAACCACTGTACGGACATCTCGCTGTCTAATCCGACCGACTTGCGCGACGGCGCACGCCGAGTTTCACTCCCGTTGGATTCAAGAGCTGTAAGAGGAGTTCTCCTAGCTACCGGTTTTCACAATCGAGGCCCCACGACTCGCGACCGTATCTCTATCTCTTTCTATCATTCTCAGCGTCCCAGCTGTTCCGTTCTCCATCTCTTTCTCTCTCTCTCTCTATCGCAGCAAAGCGTTCGCGGTCGTCCCTCTCTAGCCGTTGAACCTTTCCTCGCATCGATCGATCCTCACCGTTGATGCGTCTCCTCGCTTCCTCCTCCTCCTCCTCCTCCTCCTCCTCCTCCTCCTCCTCTTCCCTTCTCTTTTTCTTCTTCTTCCTTCTCCTTCTCTTCTTCTTCTTCTTCTTCTTCTTCTTCTTCTTTTTCGTTTGCCTCTTCTTCTTCTTCTTCTTCTTCTTTTTCTTTTCCATTTATCTTTTTTATTTTCTTCTTATTTTTTCTCTCATCTTCCTTTTTCCCCTTTGCTTTCGCCATACGCTAGTTTATATAGAGAGAGAGTCGCTTTTACCCGGAGGTTCTTGTTGAAAAACGATCGAAAGATAAGACAAACTTATGACGCGCGTTTACGCACCACAGCTGAACCACCATCGACCTTTTCTCTTCTCTCTCCTATCTTTCTTTCTTTCTTTCTTACTTGCTTGCTTGCTTGCTTGCTTGCTTTCTTGCTTACTTATCTTCTTATCAAGTGCTCTACTATACGCTCTCTCATTTTCGAACGATGAAAGCGCTCTAAGTGAAATAGATTCGTTCTTCTTATCGGAGAAAGGGAAAACATATATGTACACATATTTTACATATATAATATATAACATATATATATATATTTGTGTCCTATGTATGTATCGAAGATACATCTGGTATGAAAGTAACGGATTTGAAAGTACATTAAGCTTTTCTCTGTCGCTAGTTCCTGACCGATCGCACGGAATCGGTCGATGGATCGATCGATCGATCCATCGATCCATCGATCGATCGATTCATCGACCGATCGATCTATCTTCCTTATCGAAACACCTTGCGAAAGTCACGAGACTCGAATTTAAGATCGGTCGAACGACGGCCGAAGCAAATTCTATTAGAATGAATCCAATAAAGACGTGCTGCTACGTTCGGTGCTCCTCGTACACGCATACGCAGGGCTTTCCATTCGCGATACTACATATATACATACGTATATACATATGTACATACATAGGTTCGATCACTTCGTGTACATGAGAGTTTTCGCTTGGCGACACATCCCTCCCACGAGTTTCCAACGAGTAAATCGATTTCAATCTTAACATCACCCTATACTCGTTCGAAGCCATTCCCATCGAATCGTGAATGTTATTTAACTTTTCGATTTTACGTATTTTTTTCTTTTTTTTTTTTTTAATTAATGAAATAATATTAACGAAAAAAATGCGAATTCTTATATACGTATAAATAACAGGGTGACCTCGTAGTTTCTTAAACGATATTAAAAAATTAATTATCATATCTCTAGAGTTTTCAGGCTTGTAATTTTACAATTTGAGAAAACAAAATAATTAATAATGAAAGAAGAAAAAATATATGTATGTAAAAAATTAGCTTAAAAAATTCCAAAACAAGCTTGATCGAATTTTGAAATATCACTTGGATAATCTTTCGAACGAAACTCAAAAGAACTTTCGATTCACCCTATATATCTATATTTATATATATGCCGTGTAAGATGTTTGTTAAGTTTTGTATGATATATGTATAGTCCTATAGATACAGTGGTGGATTTATGTAAGTACAAATAGTGGAGGCGGTTTCGCCTCGGGCCCCGTAAGACAGGTGATGCCCCGTATACACGAAGCGATATATAAATTTATATCTATTATACAATAAATATGATTTAATATCCAACGTTGTCGACGACGACGACGACGACGACGACGACTGGTAGATAGATAAATTTTATTTCTATATTCGAATTTGAACGGTTCATATTTCTTCGCTCTCGTCATTTGCATGAGACAATTGACGAGGGAAAGTATATACGTATAGTTGTAAGTACGTCACGCGTAATTGATTTATCTGAATGGAACGTTTGAAAATGATTATTAACGTATTATATTCCTGCCAAAGTAAAAATGCTCTGTTTAAAATCTGTCATCGTTTAATAAGAGCATTATTCTAATATCAAAGATTTATTATTTACGTCGGGTTGGAAAGCGAATAGATATGTCGAAATTACGTATTTCAAATGTTAACGATGTAAAAAGGAGAAAAAACGAAAAGATAAGAAAATACGATTTCAAATTCATGACTTAGAAGTTAAGAAAGCAATTTTACACACACACACACACACACACACACACACACAGAGAAAGAGAGAGAGAGAGAAGACCATTTTTACCAAACTTTATATCTTCGCGAATTTTCAAACTTTCATAGAATCGGATTCGTTTCCTTTTCAAGAATCGAATGATGGAACTTCTCAGGATGGGTAGAAATCTGGTTTAGTCGGTGGAAAAGGACAAAAGATGGAGAAAGAGAGATAAAGATAGATAGATAGATAGATAGATAAAAAAAATGGCGATTCTACGAGGAAGTAATTTTGTTCGATCGGACGCACCCGACTCTCTCTCTATCTCTTTCTCGAACACATAGACCTGCACGAGCTCTCGTAGAACAACGTCCGGCTCCTCCGCTTATCCTTTCACGGTTGCCTACCGTTATACACTCTTGTGTTATTACAGTAATCATAGTACAGCCGTGGTACGTACACCGAGAGCGTGGCCCATATTTCAGCGATGTGTAATCAATGATTCTTATTATTCCGCTGCGTGAGCGCGCAGCATCTTCTCTCTATCTCTATCTTTCTATCTATATATTTCTTCTTCCATCGTAATTTCCGTTCTTTGCTTCGATTTATCTCCTATCATTCTTCCTTCCCCTATTCTCTTTTATCTCCTTCTTCCTCTCCTTCTTCCTCATCATCATCATTATCGTCATCATCATCATATTATTCTTATTCTTTCGATCGAGAGACCGTATCGATAAAGATGAAATGATGAAAAGACGCGAATGGTGTCTACAATGGTTAATGTCTTCCCCCACTCCACCCGTTTCTTCGCGAGTCTCTAGTTTCGTTAAAAAAAAAAGAAAAAAAAAAAAAAAGAAAAAGAACGATTATAGTTATTGTTAAGGAAAGTCTTTAACTACGTGCGTCTAGGCTCTATTGTCATCATTACAACCGATTGGGCGTTGTTAACAAAAAAAAAAAAAAAAAAAAAGAAGGAAAAAAAAAGAAAAAGAAGTTCATACGAATTCTAAGAAGGCTATGTTTCTTTTCTTCTCTTCCTTTTCTTTTTTTAACAATTTTGTTTCCGCGTTCAAAGTATGCGGTAACTCTATCTCTCTCTCTCTATCTATCTATCTATCTATCTATCTCTTTCTTTCTGTCTTTCTTTCTTTCTCTTTCTCTCTTTCCCTAATCGGCGTGACATAAATTTATTATTACATTTATCATGTTTTATCTTTGAACCCGGCGTTTATGATTCATCCGCTTGTAAACATATGACATAATAGAGAACGCGCGTATAATTCCTAAAATTTGCATGCTTTTGTCGAAATACGTACCATTGTCTCGTTAGTGACACAATCACCGTGACAAAAAAGAGAGAGAGAGAAAGAAAAAGAAGGAAAAAAAATAAAAAAGAGAGAGAGAGAGAGAAAAAAAGAAACGTCTCGCGTCGCAGCCATATCACAACGTCATCATATACCGACGACGACGACGACGACGACGACGACGGGGGCTCTGCCGGACGTCGGGAATATTCAAATTCGTGACACACACGATGTTCGATAAAATCGGGGCTTTTATGTTGCGTTGTATCGTCGTCGTCGTTGTGTTGTTTTGTCGTCGCGATCGACGTGTAACGATATTATGGCGAATCCGTTGAAGTTCGTTCGTCGAAAATAAAAAAAAACTCGTGGGGAAATGAAGTGGAAATAAAGAAAATAATTATAGATGAGAGGAATGACGAAAGGATGGGGTGACGATGTGTAGGGTATAGGAAAAAAGGAAGAAGGAAGGAACTCTCGTTTCTTAGATTAGTTCGTCATTTTTCTCTCCAAGAGAAAGAGAATGAAAAAAAGGACAAATACAAAAAATAAGGGAAAAAGGTCTTGATAATACGATAGTAGTAATAGCAATAGTAGTGGTAGTGGTGGTAGTACTAGTCTAGTGGTAACGAAAGAAAGAGATGAGGCGAGACGAGCGGCGCTGTTTCTCGAGCAAGAAAAACCTGACCTATCGTACGCGGCCGTGGCTCTCCCTCCTCCTATCTAAACAGCGATCCGACGCCGCCCAGGAGTCCTTTCACTGCCACTGGAGCAGCAACGTACCAGCAACCAACGTTGGAGCACAGCGGTAGCGACTAACGATGTCTTTTCGGAGCAACGACCGCAGTCTGTCGCTGCTGGTGCTGCTGGTGCTCTTGCTATTGCTATTGCTGGTACTACTGTCACTATTGCAGTTTCTGTTGCTGTTGCTATTGCTACAGTACAATGTATTATATTCTATTCCATTTGTTGCTATTGCTATTGCTATTGCTATTGCTATTGCTATTGCTATTACTATTGCTATTACTGCCTGCTGCTGTTGCCTGCTGTTACGCGCTCAGCGAACCTCGTTAAAGCTCCTCTCCGCAACGTTGTTGAAATTGCTCGAACGTGCTCGAAATAATAAAGATCTTTTGGAGTAAAAGAAAATGAGAGATAGATAGATAGATAATAGATAGATAGGGAGAATGGAGAAGGGACAGCGGTAAAATCGATGCAACTTTTTAACGATATTAATCGTAATAAAACCATCGTCGTTATTGTCGGATAAAAGTGTATATGTCTTACAAAAAATTATTCATTTTCGTTACAAAAATGCATACACACACACACATATATGTATATATCGTAATTAAGTAGTTATGTAGGAATTTTTGTCTCGATCATTTTCGATACGAGATCATAGCGACCGTCGGGAGTCTGTTGTATTATTATACTTTATTTATTGTACCGTTACGTGGACTCAATATATAGATATCAACCTATATCTATAAAGAAAAAAAGAGAGAGAGAGAGAGAGTCATTGAGTATAATGATAGCAGTAATAATAATAACAATAATAATAATGATGACGACGTTGATGATGATGATGATGATGATGATGATGATGACGATGATGATGATGATGATGATGATGATGATGATGATGATGATGATGATGATAATGATGATGATGATGATACGTAAAAATGTTATTGAGTTTAAAGAAACACGACTGTTGTAATTTTAACTAGGAAATAATCTACGAGATCGTCGGCCGTCGTCTTTCATTTCATTTCATCTCGTTTCGTCTTGTTTCGTCTCGTCCAGTGACGTGACGGATACACGTGACTCATTGTCATGGAAAAAGAAGTAGAACACCGACCTAGGTCAATCCTACGAGTCTCCCTTTCGTTCGCGTCCTTCCTTATCTTTCAACGCTGAACGACCGTTCTCCTTTATTTCCCCCTCGAGAGTCCTGCGACGTCGACGACTACGGCTGTATCTCTCTCTCTCTCTTTCTCTCTCTTTCTCTCTTTCTTTCTCTCCTTGCTCCGCCCATTCAGTCCATCGATTCTCCGAACGACGTGCTACATTTTCCACCCCTTTTTCTCGTAACGCGATTTTTACGTCGACGGGCCGGAGAAAAAAAGAAATAAGATAACAAAACTCGCTACGTGATCTATGATCTATGATCTAAACGATGAGTTTTATTTTCTTCTCGTCGTCTTTCTTTTGCCTTCCTTTTTTTTTCGTTCATTATTTTTATTTTTTTTATTTTTTAATATTTCCTTTTTTCCTCGACGAAAAAAGAACAGATATCGATAAGTGCCGATATGATATTTCTTCGTTCAACTCTTGGCACACACACACACATATATAAATCTTTTTTTGTTCGTTTGTTTTTTTTTTGTTCGTTTTCTTTTTCTTTTCCTTTTCGAGAAAGATAAATTTTTTTTTCCACGTAAAACTGCTACGTTATTTAGCATCAGTTCGATACCATAAATCGAGACGATAAAACGACGATCTTTTAAAGATATTAATAATGATTATTAGATACGTGAGTACGTTTTAATCGATTCATTATGACCGTATGACAATCGAGAAATGTATAATCATTTATCGTATTCATTTCGTTGATCCTTTCCTCGTGATTTTGACAGGATAATTATATCCATTATTCTTTTGTATTATAATTATAAATTCTATCATTATTATTATTATTATTATATTATTTGGTATTATAATTTTATCACGATAATAGATTAAACAGCATCTCTCATCCGATAATAATAAAAATTGTTTCTCAGAAATCGTTTCACTTACATATCTTTGACCTATGACAACCTTGACTATTGTTTCTCGTAAAAACTAACCACGTTTTTCTCTCTTTCTCTCTCTTTTTATCCACACATCCTCAAAATATCACGAATGGTTTAACGCGGTACTTTAATGACGTATTTCGTTTTAAAGAACGTAAAGATTCTTAGGTTTAACTTAAGCGATAAAAAATGTTTTCAACGCTCGGCGTTAAGATCGACTGTATGTGTACACTGTTGATCGTTACCGTATAATATAATGTATACATACGTACGTACATATGTACATAGACACATAGTTACATAAATATGTACATATTCTATTAATTACTAACCTTACTTCTTTTGCTTAACGAAGGATTCATCAAGAGTCTCCTTTGGATAATCGTAGCTCTTCGTTCCCGTCGAGTTGTATCGTTACGTTTCGCACGAAGTAATTTACACTAGCTGAGGAGTATACATTTGAGTTTGTGAGATCTCTCTCTCTCTCTCTCTCTCTCTCTCTCTCTCTCTCTCTCTCTCTCTCTCTTTTTGTCTGTCTGTCTGTCTGTCTGTCTGTCGGTCTGTCTATCGGTCTATCTCTTTCTCAGACACAAACTCGCGCAAGTAAACTCGCGCTCATTCTCTCGTCTGCTTTCGGCCGTAATTCCATAGTTGCTCGGATAATAGTTACGTAACTGTTAATGCAGTTGCAGCTCGCTCGCACGGTGTAACTAAGCTAATCGTCAAATATTTACCAAGCCGTATAATGCGGCCTAGTGGTCTCTCTCTTTCTCTATCTCTATCTCTATCTCTATCTCTTTCTCTTTCTCTTTCTCGATTCGCCTTTCTCTCGCGCTATCTCGTACTACTACCTACTTCGTCTTTAGCAGCACCGCTCATATAACGAGTATAACAAACGAACGAACGAAGAAGAGCCCAGGGCCAGCGAGTTTCTCTCAAGGAAAATCTATGCGTAGTAGTAGTAATAGTAGTAGTAGTAGTAGTAGTAGTAATAGTAATAGTAGTAGTAGTAGTAGTAATAGTAATAGTAGTAGTGGTAGTAGTAGACGTTCGGTTAACCCAAGCCATTCTCTTCACCGTCACTGTCTTCACTGTCGTCACTGTCCTCACTATCGTCACTGTCACTCTTATTCTATTATTCGCAAACGCTTAGGCGTATTTTTCATCCTACTATAACAATATTATCTCCTCATTCTTATTACGTACGATCGCGCTTTATATATCGTCGCGTCGAAAAACGCAATATTATCTCAATAATAATAGTAATAATAATAATAATAATAACTCGATTAAATGACAACAGATCGAAATAATAATCCCCATCGAAATCTCTCCAATCTCTCTTTCTTGTTATTACAATTTATCACTTTCTTTTATTTTATTCTGTTCTGTATTATTTTCTTTTTTTTTCTATTTTTTTTTTTTTACGTTAACAACGCTCCTAATAAAAATCCATGTATGTAGAGATTATTCGAAATTCGTTGTAAAAGAGGACATTAAGCTCGAAAACTCGAACGGATTAAGAGAGAGAGAGAGAGAGAGGTAGAAGTGGGGTTGGATGAAGGGAGGGAGGGATGAGAGGTGATCGTTCGCGTCGTTGTAACGTCCTCCCTCTTCTCCTCTTCTTCCATCACCATCGCTACTACCACTATCACCATCACCACCACCTCCTCCTCCTCCTCCTCCTCCTCCTCCTTCTCCTCCTTTCCCACTTGGTTTTGAATAAATTGCTTTCGGCCTTATCTTCCTGGCCGGAAACAACGTGATTACGGAATATGCTACTCAATCCGGACGGTTGCTCATTACCTCCGCCGTTTTCCCAAGAGCTTTCTCTTAACTTCTTTTCCACCTTTACTCTTCTTCTTACCTCCTATGTTCGTTTCACCTCCTAGCTCTCCCTTTCTCCCCCACTCCACCCCATCCTACCTCACCCCAGAACATCTCCCTGCACCTCCATATCTCTCTTTACCACTAGTTTATTAATGACCTTCCATCTTGGCCCGTTAGTAACGTCAAGATTGGATGTCTTGTACGCTAATGATCTCGTTGTCTATTAACAATGTTCACAGAGAAAGAGAAAGAGAGAAAGAGAGAAAGAGATAGAGAGACTGTTCTCTTGCGTACCCAGTGGTACGAGAATATACAGCTGAGAAGCCACCGCCCACCATTACTTCCTTCGTTACTCCTCAAGTCTCTTTGTTGGCTCGCCTACCTTATCGATGAATAAGGAAGAGCACGTAATTCGAGGGAAGGAATAATTAATAATCTACCGTTGTAGAAATGTTTCAAATCGCCCGGTGGGGATTTTAATTGCTCGGAATGAAGGCCTTCTTCAATAATAGGGTCCTTTATATTCCTTTTCTCATTGTTGTGTACATCTATAAATGTCTATCTATATATCTATTCATCTGTCTTTCTGTCTATATACCTATGTATCTATGTATCTATATGTACGTACGTCATAGAAATTGTCAGCGAATATAATTAGGTTAATAGTTATATCGTACGTGTTCTTTCGACGGATTTCGCGTTTCTCGTTGTATCTTTTTTCTTTGTCTACTTTCTTTTTTTTTTTTCTTTTCTTTACTTTCGTTTTTTCATTTTACTTTCTCTCTTTTTTTCGTTTCTTTTTTTTTTACTATCTCTTTGTTATTATTATTATTATTATTTTTCTTTTTATTTTAATCCTACATTATCATCGTTGTGTTACAGGAAAACGACCAGCTAAACCCCCTCGCTCATCTGTCGGACTATCACATATACAGAATTCCAAACGCAAGGAGGTGTTTTAACGCGCCCTTCGAGTGGGGCGCCTGTCTGAGGCCAAGAAGCAACGCTGAGGCCGAAGACACGGAGGGTGGGGAGCACGGGCTCAAGGTCATCGCCTTCCACAGCGAAAAGGCACGGGCTTGTTGGCTTACAGCCATGAGGCTCGCAAAGGTAACGTAAATCTTTTCTATTTTTCTCCGTTTCCCCCTTTAACTCTATCAACCAACCCTCCCTCTCCTTCTCTCCATTCACCACCCCCCGTCGTCGGCCCACCATTTCCACGTATTCCGCGATTTTTCACGCGCCAAGTTCGAATATCACTCTTTTCAAAAACTACTCTCGTGAACCTCCTCTTTCGTTATCGTTCGATTCCAGTTGAAGGATATAAAAAAGCATGAGGGACAAAAAAAATATTAGCAAGTGAAAAAAAATAAAAGAAAGAACGAAGAAGAAGAAGAAAGAATCGGTCCGAGTATAGTTACGTATAGTTAGGTAGGTCCCCATTACGGGACTCTTCAGCGGTCTATTCTTCTTTTGCAAAGTGGAGACTCAGACCGAGCTCTCGAGGCCGACGAGTCTCTAGTGGGGTCCGTTTCTGGTGACATCAGAATGGCAGCAGCACCAACCATTACTACTACCAACATTGATATCAGAATCAGTACCAATACCAGCACCAGCAGCAATACTAACACTAGTATCCAACGTCGTCGTCATCGTCGTCATCGTTGTATACTTTCTCGTTTGTAAAGCTCAAAAAGCTCTGGACCAACCCTCAACACCGAGTTGTGTCTTCTCTTGAACAACACCCTCAGGCTGCTGGTACACACACCTAGTCTAGTCTAAAACCTGACGTTCCCTCGCTTTACATAGCCCTCCTCCTCCCTCTTTTTCATCCCTTCCTTCCTATTTTTTTCTTTTCCCTTCTTTCTTTTTTACTTACTTTCTTTCTTTCTTTTTTCTTCTTCTTCATTCTCTTTGGTCCCTTTCATTCGTCTCGTTCTTTCTCTCTTTTAAAGATTATCTCTCTCTTTCCATCGGTTACACATTCGTCTCGCCGACACGTTCAACACCAAGTTTTTCGTTAAGGGAAAAAAAAGAGAGAGAGAGACAGAGACAGAGTCATCCACCGAGCGGCGTTCTTTCCTACAGAAGGTGTAGCACTCGTACGACGTTTTTTAGAGAGGAACTCGAATACTTCGCGACTCTTTCATCCCCGAGCCAAAAAAAAAGAAAAGAAAAGAAAAGAAAAAAGAGAGAAGTAGAAGAAGTAAAAGAAGAAGAAGAAGATGAGAAGGAGGAGGAGGAGGAGGAGGAGGAGAAGGAAGGGGTAGCTAAAGGAAAGGGTGAGTGGTCGTCTTGAAGCCATCTCTCTTTCGTAAGGGATAGAAAGAGACCGCTTCGGTCTCAGCTCGGACGAAACTTAACCTCCTCTTCTTCTTATCGTGGCACACTTGCTTTCGTTCCTTCCGGCTTCTCTCTCTATCTATCTATCTATCTATCTACCTATCTATCTATCTATCTATCTATCTATTTGTCTCTTTCTTTCATCTCGTTGACTTCGATCTACGTGATGCTAGTAACTTCTCCACATCGTCGAGTGCTTTTTCTCCTACTTCTCGACATCAACGTCATAGAAACTCCGATAGAGGAAATTCTAGTTCGATCAGTGACGGATTAACCATTGCGAGAACCCTCTCTATGAATTTAAAGTAGATAACGATCTTTTTCGAGGACGTTTAATTCTTCTTTTTCTTCTTCGTCATCTTCTTTTTTATTCTCTTCTACTTTTTTCTGCCTTTTATTCTTTCTATTCTTTTTATCTCAAAGCGTCGATCACACATCGGAGGTTAACGATCTCGTATTAGCTATTAACTATTTTAATGACGCAAGCAGGGAATAATTCGACGGATTATATTCGTAGAATCGTTCTTCGTCTATTTCGGATAATAGTTGAAATATTACGTGAAAAATAGTACGTCTTTTTATACTTCTATTCTTTTCTATTCTTTTTTGTTTCTTCTCTTTGTTCCTTTTTTTATTTTTAATTCTTTTTTTCTTTTCGAACGCCTCCACCCTTCACTCTGTTGTTTCCTTTTATTTCTTTTTCCTTTCTTTTTTTTTTTTTAAAGTTACCAAAAAGATCCCTTACAATTGTCATATCTAGGAGATTAGATTCGATGATTCGATATTAATTTGTTAATCGCCCTTTAAAGCAGATCTCGATATTATCGATTTTAAGAAGAAAAAAAAAAAGAATACAAAAAATTGGAAACATCTATCAATCTTTTGTCCGATCAAACGAATATTTGTCGTTATATTAAATCGTTTACCAATTCGATCGTTAATTGTAATTATTCTATTTAATCGCAAGAGGAAGAAATAATTAAATTATTTCTTGCTACTTCATTAAATGAATCCCTTCTCTCGTTCTTTATTCGAGAAAAGATCGATCGGAAAGGATGAATCGAAGTTTTCGAGGAGGGTGGTATTCCGGTCGTCGTCCTTCGACGAGCCGTACAAATTGCTTGTTAACCATTCGGCTCGAACGTTCTTACGTACATGGATAATTCGATTACGTAATTATACGATCGTTCTGTAGATACTTCTTGGGTCACCTTGCTCACGCCTTCGCTCGTTCGTTTCTTCGATAAAGATGACTCGATACCAGAACCGCGTTCCGTTGCGAATAAACTCTCCTCTTAACTCCACTCGTTGACACACTCTCACAATGATTCTCTTTTTGAGTTTGAATCGTGCCTTGCTGCGTGACTCGCAGATTCGATTCTCTTGGAGCGATGATGGTTTCACGGTCAATTCTCGATACGATCTCTTTCTTCCTTTTTTTCTCATTCTCTTCTTTCTCTCTCCTATCTCTCTTTCTCTCTCTTTCTCTTCCTTCGAATTTGATTTTTTACGAGATATCAAATTGAATAATGATCGGAGGATTAAAAAGATGATAATTATTATTTCGAGTAGTTCGAAGATCGGTTAATTTTAATGAACGATTCGATGACGAGAGAGATACGAATCGTATCGAAATGATGTCGATTGGATGGTTGTTAAAAATAGGAGATAATAGGTAAAATTTGATTACGTGGTAAAATGTCTCGTAGGATGTCGTAATTTGTGTGGTTGTGCGTGTGCGCGAACGCGCGGCTTGCGCACGGAAGGATAGGGCAGTCTTCCGGGTCGATACGGCGGGTCATATCCACGGTCGATCCACGCCTATGGCCGCTTTCGCGCGTAACGTCGACGACTACCTACCTACCTACCTACCTACCTACCTACCTACCTACCTACCTACCTATCTACCTGCCTACCTACCTACCTAGCTATCTACCTACCTACCTACCTATCTACTTACCTATGTATGTATCTATGTATGTACCTACCAACCTATCTACTTACCTTTGTATGTATTTATGTATGCATCTATGTATGTATGGATGTATGTATGTATGTATGTATTTATATATGTACGTATGTACGTATCTATATAAGTGTGTGTTTCGCGTTGCACGCGATACGCGATGTATCGAGAGATTCGTTTATCGCACGAGTTTCTTTTCCCTTTGGATATAATTTCCCGAAAACTCGTAATATATATTTCTCTCTTGTTAATGTATTATTTATTATCGCAATCGTTGTCATACATAGTTTTTTCTTTTTCTTTTTTTTTTTTTTTCTAAACGATTCGTGTCTGATATTAACCGATCTACTTTATTACAAATGTAATATTTTATTTGACAAACGTGAAGAATCATTTTATATTATTTTTTGCTATGAAGGATAAAAAAGAGAAAAAAAAGAAAAGAACGACTGAAGGGTATTACGTGAAAATTATATTTTAAAATCGTTCGTTTAATTTCACGCTTATGTTTATAAGTCGTATAGGTCGTACGTGTTTATTACGTGTAAAAGAGAAGAAAAAAGAAAAACAACAAAAACGAACGAAGTAAGATGAGAAAAGATAAACGTATCTCGTAAGTAATACAAAATATGTAAACAACGAAGATATATACATATGTATCTACACGTTTGTGTTTTAGTACGGCAAACAGCTCAGGGAGAACTACAGAGCATTCAAAAATAAGCAGTGCGAACAGTCGTCCGGTGGTAGCCCAAAGGAACAGTACAGCAGTTACAACGTCACCAACGTGAGTTTCAATTTGATTTTTTGCGTTTCTAACCGATTGACCGATCTCTTCTATTCACTTTTTCTTCTTTTTTTTCTCTCTTTTTTTTTTATCTTTGTTCGTTCGTCTTATCATTGAGATCTCTGGGAAATGTAATTAACGAGACCAAGGTCTTGCAATTCAGTGCATTGATACATGCAAGTACACACACATACACATACACACAGATATATACACACAAAGGTATGGTTATAATACGTTGAATATTATACATCTATATATATATATATATATTTATATATGTGTGTATGTGTATATTTGTATGTACACACATATATATACATATATTCTATCTTGTCCCTTGTTTATACAATGGTTAAACGGTGGTAACGAATTAACGCGTGCATGATTCATAGCTGGCCATATATCACGCGCTTTATCGGCAGGAACGCGAGCGGGGATAATAAATTCGCCGAGCGGATAAGTTCGAACCATGCGAGATTGGGTCTTCTGATTCGAGAGAGAGAGAGAGAGAGAGAGAGAGAGAGAAAGAGAAAGAGAAAGAGAGTGAGTGAGTGAGTGAGTGAGAGATGGAGAGGAGGAAGGAGGAGAAAACGACAACGCGTTGCCAACGCTAGGAGGAGGACGAAGAGGTGGAGAAGATGGATGGATAGATATATTTATTCGAACCCTTTCACGAATAACCATACCATACTACGATCGCACAATAGAACTAAGTTAACGATGGATTAAGGGGGGTGGAGCTTTTTCGAATCGATCGTGAACAATTATTTATCCTCGATAGAAGAGAAGAAGAGTTAGTAACAGCAGCAGCAGCAGTAACAACCCTCTCTCTCTCTCTCTCTCTCTCTCTCTCTCTCTCTCTCTCTCTCTCTCTCTCTCTCTCTCTCTCTCTCTCTCTCTCTCTCTCTCTCGTACGTTTTATCTTTTACGCTCGGATGGCCGCAGATGGCTTGGCCCTGCCGTTCGCTATCGCCGATGTCATAACTGTCGGTGATATATAAATTATAATTTTCTATCATCCTATTCGCGTTGTTTTATTAGCGTATTTTATTTTTTTCCTTTCTTCCTTTCTCTCTTTTCTTTTTCTCTATCTTTTCATCTCCTTTTCTTTTTCTTTCTTTCTTTTTTTCTTTATTTTTTTCTTTCTTTCTTTCTTTCTTTATTTTTTTTTAATATAACAGTAAAAGAATTCAATTACGTTGGAAAATAATATTACGAGAATGGTTATCGTTCTCGAAAGGAGAGACGAAAGAAACGATCTACACTTTTGTCCATTTTGTTCTTCTTCTTCTTCTTTTTTTTGTTTTTGTTTTATTAATTATTTATATTATTATATTATAAATATCGATGGAAAATAGAATATCTTCTATATGCCTATGTGGAGTCGAGGTAACTATAAACGAGCAGACGTACCTACATCGATCGAGTATACATATACGTACATAGATACCTATATACGTACATACATATATACATACATGCGTACATATATTTTCACGTATTCGTCTGGGAATACGCTATCGATATATAGCATTACGCTGAAAATACGATAGAGGCGTAGCCGTCGATATATCGTTATAAGCGTTAAACGAAATTTTTCGGCACGATCGACGTCCGATTCCGTGCTCGGTCTTCCCTGAAAATGATGCTACCTATCTTTCCCGTCGTACATACTTATATAGGATGACAGGGGTTGGGGGATAGAGAGGGTCAAAGCAGAAAAAAGAAAAAAGAAAAAGAAAAAATATATCCTCCTATTACTTTTCCATAATCGTTCTCGAAATATAATAGAAAGGAAAATGGTCCGTGGAAAATTGGAATTTTATTTCTAATCTAATCTAATCTAATCTAATATATCCTTGAAAATAGTCTTTATCGTTAAACGTCGAATATAATAAAATCAATAGAATAAATTCATTCATTGGTTCGTTCATTCGTAAATCTTGATAATAATAAGAACGGAGAGAAAATTTCAATATGACTGTAATCGTCTTAAAGAAAAAGAGAGAGAAAGAAAGAAAGAAAGAAAGAAAGAAAGAGAGAAAGAGAGAAAGAGAGAGAGAGAGAAGATAGACATTCCTCTATCGCAGCTGATCTGCAGCTGATCTCAAGGTCGTTTCTGTGTGACCGTTCGAGAAACGGCTCATCACCCTTTCGTCGTTCACGGTAAGGAAGAGACGCGTTTCGGCTACTCTCTAAGCTAGGCACGTACCGACCCACTGCCATCGTTATCCTCTTCATCCTCCTCCACCTTCACCTCCTCCTTCTCCTCTTTCCTCCCCCTCGTCGTTCTCCTCGTCCTCTTCTTCTTCGGCCTCCTTTCTGCCCGCCTTATTTTCTTACTTCACGTTCTTTCAGTTCTTCGAAATCATTGCTTCTCTCTCTCTCTCTCTCTCACACACACACACACACACTTTCATACACATTTTCACACACACACACACACACATACACACAGACGTACACTTGGGAGAACTCAAAGAACTAGGTTCGAGTAGGGTCGTTGCTCGACATTTCAACCTCTCATAGCAACGTCTATCGATCCTCCCGAATTCTAAACTCCTCTCTTGCGAGGCAATTCCAACGGTCGATGATGAAAGGGAGGACGTATCTTCTTCTTCTTCTTCTTCTTCGTCTTCTTGCTCGAAAATCAAAATGTAATCTTTACTAAGGAAGAAATAAAGAAAGAAAGAATATGGGGAAAA
>NC_066607.1:2112500-2142500 GCF_905475345.1 Vespula vulgaris
GAGAAATTTTCTTTATTTACAGATAATAGTGCATGCGTTATAATAATATCCTTCAAGAATAAAGAATAAGCAGAGAGAAAATATTTTGCGGTCAGGTACCCTTCGCGTATTTTATTCGAGTTATATTACCGTGGTAGTATATATATATATATATATATATGTTTTTCTTTCGAGTTCCTTTTGATAAGAGAAAGAGAGAAAGAGAGAAAGAGAGAATTCGATGTTACAAAGTTGGCTCGTAAAGGCGATCATAAACTGTCGAAAAGACGAACGCGTCCTCCCTCCTTCGTTTATGGAGGAGTATAGAGGTTCACCTTGTCCTCGTTCCCGAGGAGCAGTTTCATTTCTCTTTCTCTCTTTCTCTTTCTCTCCTTCCCGATACGTTTCGTATCGTTGACCATATTTTCTTCTCTGTACGTTGTTGTTCGTACTCGTTAACCCTATAACGAGCCTCCAAAGATCCTCGCGGAGTATTCTCTAATTTCTTTTACAAACTTTATTCCCTCGTTGGCCTCGAATCGATACTGTTTTTTTTTGAATTTTTTTAATTCTTTTTTTCATCATTCGTTTCAACGATATATCGCAGGAAATCGAAAAGAAAAAGAGAGAGAGAGAGAGAGAGAGAGAAAGAAAGAAAGAGAAGAAAAAAGAACGAAAGGAAAAGACATATTTTATACGGGTAGGAGTTCAAAGTGCGGACATTAATTCGAGATGAAGCGTGACCGCCGCGTGCCAAGGTCAGAATCGTAAGACGAATCGTCGTCCCCTGGTATCGCGAACGCACACCAATGCATCGAAAGTAAGGGTTAACGAAGCGAGACGCTTTCGTGAAACTTTAAGGAAGTAAAGGGGGAGGGGTCCCTCGATAAAACTGCTTGTCGTTCGAGTTATCATTTTTGTGGGGAAAAAAAAGAAAAATAGCAGAGAGAGAGAGAGAGAGAGAGAGAAAGAAAAAAAGATGATAGAAACGAAGATAGAAAGTGTGATTTATTCCCTCTTTCTCTCGTTATTCTCGGTAGCCTGAATCGAAACGATAACTCGTTTTACTTTTTTTTTTTTTTTTTTTTTTTTTTTTTTTTTTTTTTTTTAGATCAGTAGTAGTAAGTAACTATCGGTAGCGGTATATATCGAATCGTATCTCGACTTTTACGACGATGACAGTTGCGCCCGAACGGAACGAGGAGGGGAACAAGACGTTTACGAGCAAGCAACAGTAGTATACCGATTAAAGTTGCCCGAGTTCGTCCTCGTCCTCTGTGTCCTCGTCCTGGTCATCGTCTTCGTCGTCGTCGTCGTCGTCGTCGTCGTCGTTGTCGTTGTCGCGGTCGTCGACGTCGATTCTGTTCGCCTCGGTGAAGAAGAGAGAAAAGTGTTTGAGCTGAGAAGAGGTGAAGGAGATCCGGTTAAACGACGCGTTCACTGTCCGTAATTGAGAGAGAAGTACGAGAAATAAGCTCTCTTACCGTATCGACCCTATCGACAGGAACTTTCTCCTAAATAAATTCTTCCGTTTCACCTTATTTTCTTTTTTATTTTCCTTTTCTTTAACCTTTTTTTCTTTTCTTTTCTTTTCCTTTTTATTGTGCGATCGATGTTCCTTCTTTTTATAGCTTCAACCGAGAGAAAGAGGAAGAGAAAGAAAGAGAGAAAGAAAGAGAGAGAAGGAAGTAGAAAAGAGGAGCACACTCGTTAGATTTTCTTTCCCGTCGAAAGTCGTAAACTCGGACGGACCGGACCGCTGATCTCGCTTATCTCGCATCTTCTTCCGGTGTGACGATTGCCTCTATTTTTCCCTGCCACTCTATCCTTCTCTCTCTCTCTCTCTCTCTCTCTTTCTCTTAAAAATTTTTAATTTAACTTTACGAGCCCATCGAGAGAGGTTGCCAGTTGCTCGTTCAACTTCCCCTTTACGTTCTACTTTTTTCTATGACGATTCGGATTCCAACGTTCGCGTGCGATAAATGAGCCGAGAAATAGACACGCGCTCGCGTGCTATCTATATATGTATTGTGGTTTTTCTTTTTCTTTTTTCTTTTTTATTTAAACATATATACGTATATATATATATTATATATATTGTATATTACACACACACACATTTATATATATACGATCGATATGATTCCCTAACGCATATTATATTCGGTAATTCGATACTTTGGAAAGTCGAGGAGACTCAAAGATTCCATGTTGTGTTTCACTTATGACGATGTAATTGATTAACCAGAAAGAGAGAGAGAGAGAGAGCTTGTTCGTCGTGTTCGTTCGCTTCATTTCGAAGGTCGGACGAAGGTGCTTCGGAATAATACAATCCAGTCTCCATCTTTCGTCGTAGAAAAGAAAAAAAGAAAGAGAGAACAAGAGAGAGGAGAGCATCTTTGACTTTTACAACCACCTTCGATACAACTCGCTATGTTGTTGTTATTGGTTGCTCCGAACGTAGCCTGGAGCGACCTTCATTATTTTGTTTCTTTTCTCTTCGTTACTCCGAACGTTCATTCGTCGTCTAAGCTCAGAGGGGTCGGTTCCGCGACGTTTCGCGTTCGAACGACTTAATTCCCATAATCGTCGTATAATCGTCGACTATTTCTCGACAACGCGAAGAAGATGATGAAGACGACGACGACGACGAAGAGGAAGAGGAAGAGGAAGAGGAAAAAAAGAATTGGACCGAAAAAAATTTCCACCTTCGTCTTCCCATTACTCTCTTTCTCTCTTTCTCTCTTTCTCTCTACCTCCCTCTCTCTCTCTCTTTCTTTTTTCTTTTTATTTATTTTCTTCCTTTGACTTCTCTCTCTCTCTCTCTCTCTTTCGCTTTTTTTCTTTCTCCTATTTCTTCGTTTCTCGTTCGACAGTGATTTACAGAGAGACCGAAGTAGAATCCTTTCGTACTTTACAATCTTAATAAGTATAATCTTCACTCAACGAAAGAGAAGATTGGCGCCGCGTTTCGTCCTCTCAAAAGTTTCTTCTCCCGTTCTACCGTTTTCTCTACCGAGGAAATAAAGAGTTTGAGATCGAAAAGTGGGAAAGAGGGGAGGGAGAGAAGAGGGAAAGGGGGAGGAAGGGAAGGATGGCGAAGACTTCGACCGTTATTCGGGAAAGTTCATGAAGTCCACTTCCGTCTTCTTCAATGAAAAGCGACTTCGCGGCGTAGTACCTCTCTCTCTCTCTCTCTCTCTTTCTGTCTTCCTTCTTCCCTCTTGTCCTTCTCTTTTCTTTTTTTTTCTCCTCTTCTTCTTTTTTCTTTCCTCCTCTCTTTATTTTTGCGAAAATCCTTTCGAAGTTTCTTTTTAACCCCGAAAAACGCATTGAGGTTGTTCACGAGGGCGAAACGAAGTTGCGAGAAGAAGTTTCCGTGTAAGTATTCTTGACGTTTTCGAAAATTTTCTTCGAAACCATGAAAACGATCGAGTTCTTCTTTTTCCTCTTTTTCCTCTTCTTCTTCTTCTTATTTTTGTTCGTACGACCGGTCACATATTCACTATAATACGTAGATACACATAGATGGATATACAGATGCGTAGATAAGGGTAAATACGTAATGTGCCCTCTTTTATATTTTTATTATTTTACTTTTCTCGACGGACAGCTACGACGGATTTATCTTTTATCGCATAAAAATAGTCTTCCGTCGTCGTCGTCGTCGTCGTCCTCCTTCTCCTCCTCCTCCTCCTCCTCCTTCTTTTCCTCCTCATCCGACTCAATCTCACGGCCCGGTCTTTACGACCCTCTTTATCGATGGTAAAACGTGGCCATCTTGAGCTCTCTCGCCCCGTTCGTCGTTCGCTCGGCCCTTTTGGAAAGTGCACTGCCAGCAGTAAAAACTTGGCCGAGAGAGAGAGAGAGAGAGAGAGAGAGAAAAGGGGAAGAAAGAAAAAGAGAAAGAGAAAGAGAGTAGGGTAAGAGAGAAGGTACCATGGGGATAGGGCTGTAATCGTGAAATGCGTAGAAACAGCAAGGTAGTTGTGCGAGCGAGTTCTCTCTTCGTTTTTTGGCCGAAGGCTCGAAAGTTGCAGACGGAAATAAGAAGAATAGAAATTAAAAGGCTCGAATTGCAGAGTGAGCAACAAAGTCCCGTTTAGAACCTTGAGAATGAGAGACTAAGGGAAAAGGTTCTCTCTCTTTTCTTTTTTTTTTTTTTATTCTCTTCCTCTTTCTTACGAATTTAGGACGGACGTCGCATGGATTTATAAATCTTTTTTCTTTTCCTTCGTTAAACGCTCATTAAATTTCTCACTGATAGAAAGAAAGAATGAGAGAGAGAGACAGGGATGAAGTGGAGAGAGATGAAAAGGAGCTAAGAGAGAAAAAGGGAGAGAGAAGAAAAGATATAAAGTTAAAGGAGCTTCGGTGCGAAATGCCAAACGCATTCTCCCAAACGGTTGAACAACGAAGGGTGAATATCACGCTGGTATCTACATTTCTATGCGAGAGTTTACGCGACAAGGTAATTCCTCGAGCGTTTCTGAAATGCTTCATCAAAGTGCTCTTCATCCCTCGCTCGTGCCGAAAAGAGAATAAGAATGAAAGAATGGAATGCGATTTCTTCTCTCTCTCTCTCTCTCTCTCTCTCTTTCTAGTAATCCCTTATTCTTCGTCGTTGCAACGGTAAGGAAATAAAGCGTGTTAAATTTCTTCTCGTCTTACCATAATATTCTCGTGTCTCTTATTTTCTTAAATCGTCTCGATAGTGTGAAAATAAATAGAAAGACATAGATCACTTACTGACAAAAATTACAAAAATTACAAATAAATGAGTTGAAACTAAAAATAGCGTAATGATAACGTTGTTAATAAAAAATTTTTCTTTTCTTTTTCGAATACGCATGTATAAAGACTACAATTAATATTATATGTGTGTGTGTGTGTGTGTGTGTACATAGATAGATACATAGATAGATAGAGAGTAAAAGAAGAGTGAGATCCGAGGATAGGTATCGAAGAAAAGCTCGCGTGGCACGAAAACGTGTACTACCGTCGATATGGCGGTCGGGTATTACTAAGACTTTAACTTAAATTGAGCTTCGAAACTTCTCACGGAATGTTCTTCGAGAAAAGTGAGTTAAACTTGGCAGCCGGTAGCGTTGGATGCCGGTTAGCGACAGCAACAGAACAGTCCCGAACTCTTCTCTCCTTTCTACAGATACTCTTTTAGTTTTGCACGAGACAAATAGATGATCGAAGTGTTCGAAAGAAAAGCAACGATATATACATGCTTGTTCTGTTTCTCTCTTCGGCAGTTAGTAACTAAATGAGATCATTAACGTTTTCGACTATGGAGATATATAACGTGGTAATAGAAATTCGATGGAAATAAACAGAGAGAGAGAGAGAAAAAATCGAAAAAAAAACATATTTTTCATCGATGATTTAATGCTGCGTCAGATGCATCCGTGCGTGCTAGGTGCATCTACGTGTTACACGTGCATAGAAAAAAAAACAAAGGAAAAATAAATAAATAAAAATAAAATGAAAGAAACAAATATATAGAGAAAGAACGTAGTGCGCGATGATAATTAACGATAATCGATCGAAGCTAATTTTTTTTTTATCGCGGTCGACCGAGTAAGATAAATAATCAAATAACATCTATCGTTTCAAAGCGAACTATATATATATATATATATTTTTTTTCTTTTCTCTTTTATTTATTATTTCTAACCTAATACAATTCTAAACGAGTTAGAACTTTCGATCGTTCGTCTTCGATCATCGCGTTAAAATATAAAGGCGAGTAAAATAAAATATATAAGCCGAGAATGCGATAACGAACCGTAGTTTTATCGGACGATTCCGATAATAATCGTCGATGAATCATTGCGATTGCCCGGGCTGATTCGAAGCGAGCGATTTGACTGAAAAGAAAGAGAAAGAGATAGAGAGATAGATAGATAGATAGATAGAGAGAGAGAGAGAGAGAGAGAGAGAGAGAGAGAGAAAGAACGAACTGAGTTAAGATGGTATCATTTCGTTCATGATCTCTCGAGCGTGTCTATCGGCAGGTACCACGCGAACGCATCCTTGCACAGCGTCGTAGATAAGGTGAAAGCTTCTAATCGTCGATGAATCGTCGCGATTGCCGGGCTGATTCAAAGCGAGCAAGACCGAAAGAATATTCGACAGAAAAAAAAATAACAGAAAGAGATAGATAAAGAGAAAGAGAAAGACAGAGAATCAAACGAAGATGGTATCGCGTCCACCATGATCTCTCGAATGTATCCATAGGCGAGTACAACGCTAACGCATCCACAGCGTCGTGGATAAAGCTAAACCATGAAGAAAGAGGGTTCTTTTCCTCCTCTTCCTTTTCTTCTTCTTCTTCTTCTTCTTCTTCTTCTTCGTAGCAGGAGGTATCGTGCGTATCCTCGATGGACAGACACGTTTGTGAGACACCAGAGAGATGCATCCTATCCCTTTTGGAGTGAGATTTCTCCAAGGCCAGCCGGTCCCTCTCTTTCTCTCTCTCTCTTTTTCTCTCTACCCTATATCTGCATCCTTTTTCAATTTCTCCCTTCTCCCTTGTATTCTCTCTCTTTCTTTTTTTTTTCTCTTTTTTTCTTTCTCTCCCTCCATGTCTCTCTCTCTCTCTCTCTCTCTCTATCTCTCTCTCCTTTCTCCGTCTCTCTTTTCTGGTCTGTTCGCGCGCGCACGCTCAGTTCTGCGCGCGTGCGCTCATCTAACCTTGACATTGAACGACTTCTCTCCCTCTACGTCGACCACCCGACGCTATTCTCTCTTTCTCTTTCTCTCGTTCGTTCGTTCGTTCGTTCGTTCGTTCGTTCGTTTGCGAACCACTCCTCGTCACCGAACTACTCCCCGTAGAACTCTCATAATCGGAGAGGTGTTGTGTGCGTCACGTGCGTACTCAATGATTTTCATCGCTAGACAGACTTCTTCTCTGATGGCTGAGTGAACTTTGCTTGATAACTTCTCTCTCTTTCTCTCTGTCCTTTCTTTTTCTCTTTTTTCACATACACACTCATTTTCCCTTCGATTTTTTCTTCTCCTCTACCTTCCTCCTATCCCTTCCTACCAAGACTCTCGCGGTTTCTGGTTATCAAGGTTGAAGTCTTGAGAGAAATTTTCTCTTTTCTCTCTCTCGCTCTCTCTTTCTATCTCTGTCTGTCTGTCTATTTTTCTCTCTTTTTTTCTTTCCCTTCCATGTTCACGCGTATTAGAGTGTGCATGCTTTACGCATGCGCTCTATCGAGCCGGTCGAGAGACACGTTATCTATTCTCGAATTCACGTGCGATTCTGTAATCTCAATTTCGTTCCGTTCCGTTTCGTTTCTATAAAAACTGCTTGGTTAATCTTCTTCTCCTCCGTTCGTCCTTCTTCTCCCTCTCTTCAAAACTTCATCGAATTTTTATAAAAATCAGATTTTAAGCAACCGATTTACGATCAGAGATGAAGAAGAAGGAGAAGGTGGAGAAGCAGGAGGAGGAGGAGAAGGAAGGGGAGGAGGATGAGGAGGAGGATGAGGGGGAGGATGAGGGGGAGGAGGCTCATGGAGATAAAAATTTATCGTTTAACGAGCATTTAACGAGCTCACGAGTGAGGGCCGCATATGCTGCTTGTCGCGTAGTCGCTCGTCGTCGACTCTCTAAACGAACCTAAATTACTTCGCTCCTGAATACACGTCGACGGTATAAAACTAGCCTCGTTGGCTGCAGCTTCGTATATACGTAATGTACATGCACCTATTCTCTCGTTGATTACTTTTTTTCTTCTTTTTTTTCATCCCTTTTCTCTCTCTTTCTCTCTCTCTATCTCTATTTCTCTTCTTCTCTTCTTTGTTCCTTATCATTTGATTTCAAGCCAATTTCTCTCATATATATATATATACACACGTACATACATACATATATATATATATGTACATACGAATGAACGGACAAGGACACCAGAATATTACTTCATATACGTTTCACGCGCTCGGCTTATCTCTCTAGGGTCGCACAAGAGAGAGAGAGAGAGAGAGAGAGAGAGAGAGAGAGAGAGAGAGAGAGAAAAAGAGAGAGATACACAGAATTTGGGATATGGGGGATTTCAAGAGACATGTTTCGTAGCGTTGCAAGGATCTCTAACCGGTCCTCGATGCGTGCGTGAATACGTGTGTGAGTACGTGAATACGTACGAAAGAGTGAGAGCGAGCGAGAAAAAGAGAGAGAGAGAGAGAGAGAGAGAGAGAGAGAAAACGAACGAACGAACGGGTGGGTGGGTCTTCCTGATTATGGGCTTTGGGGACTCGATTGTGTTTCCTGCGTAACGTGTAATCACGATTACGTAATCGCTTTAACGTTACGTAAGTTGCCAATCGAGAAAGAAACCCACGCACGTGACTCCGATTCTCTCTCTCTCTCTCTCTTTCCCTCTGTTTTATTATTCTTCTTTTTTCCATTTCTCTTACGTTTCATTTCTATCTTTCTATCTCTCTCTCTCTCTCTCTCTTTTTTGCTCTTTTTCTTTGCCTAACGGTAAAATTCAATAAAATTCGTCTGAGCATTGGCCGAAACCGCGGTTAGCAGTTTCTCGTTGGATTTCTCTCTGGAAAACGCGACGAGGATTCCAATCGATTCCCATTCGTTCCTTTAGTTCAAGAAACATGAAAAACGTCGCTCAGATATCTCTCTTCTTTCTCTTTCTTTTTCTCTCCCTATGCTTCCTTCTCTTTCCCCTCCTTTCCCTCTCTCTTTCTTTTTATCTTTCTCTAAAACTATTATTTCTTTTTTCCTTTCTCTTATTTTATTTTATTTTATTTTTTTTTTTTTGAAACATCGAGGAGATTATCGCAAGCGCAAGCTCGTTTCATTCGTCCTCTTCGCTCCTATCTAACAAAATCATCGAACGCTTTTCTCCTTCCCTTTTAACGTTGTAGCATCGTCGCCGACACAACTTTTATATCGTAACCCGTTCCCTTCTTGTCTCCTCACCCTTCCTTTATACCACCGTACGTCACACACGTGACGCTTCTCACGATTCTAATACCTTCACGGCTCGTCCTTTGACTGCTTTTTTCAACGTATCTCAATTGTTTTTTTTTCCTTTTTTTTTTAATTATAACCATAGACAGACACACACAGACACACACACATCTGGCACGCCTACCTAGGTCGTATCGTTGGCTCGTACATCGATTTTAATGAAATTAATTTTCTTTCTTTCTTATTTTTTTTTCTCTGTCACTAAGAAACATAGATCTTCATTATGCGAATCTTTTTAATCGAGGATAATGTCATTAAAAAGAATACATCGTAGATTTTCGAACATCTTTCATCTCATTCGCTTCGCCACGTACGTAACATAAAATTGACGCTTTCGAATCTTTATTTACCGCGCGATCTCTATATATATATATAAAAATTTCGCCTTGATGGGAGCCATGAGATAAGTTATATCTTCTCATGTAGTAGTATGGGTAGTACGGTGCTGGCCATTTTTCGCACTAGCGCCAGAAACACCGAAAAGGGAAAGAGTAACGACCGTCGCGTCTCTACGCGAACAAGAAGAGGAGGATTAGTTGAAACGTGGCTTGGTTTGGGCATGCTGCTGAGGTTACTATTACTCCCTTGCCAGAGACGAACTATTTCTCTCTCTCTCTCTCTCTCTCTCTCTCTCTCTCTCTCTCTCTCTCTCTCTCATCTATTTCTCTGTCTCTCTCGTTTTATTAGAAAAGACTGATAGTACGAGAAGTATCCCAAATTTTCTTACCGTGAAACGAATAAAATCGAAAAGAGAAAGAGGAAGAGATAGAAAAAGAAAAAGAGAGAGAGAGAGAGGAAAAGCAAAAGAAAAAAAAAAGAAAAAAGGGACAAAGGGCATAAGTCTCGAATCGGGGTCGAATCCATAAATTCTCAGTGATCCCAACGCGTTCTTCCCTCTCTCTTTCTCTTTTTCTTTGTTTCTTTTTCTTTTCTACGTTTACTATCTTTCCCCTTCCTCTTTTCTCACCTACCCTTAAAAAGGACCATTTCTCTCTACCTACCAACCTACCTACCAATCTATCTACGAACCTACCTACCTACCTACCTACCTACCTACCTACCTATCTACTACTACTCTTACCACAGTCTCGCTAGGTCGACGTAGGAACTTTGAAAACCTTAATCATATGGGCCTTCTAGCGCCGGCCATAAATATCGTCGATGCAAGCTCAGGTTGGCCCGCATCCAACTTCGTTTAACCCCCACTTAGCCATCTTGGACGGGGACCGCCGTTCCGTTCCACATTTAGCGAATACTCTATCCCTCTCTCTCTTTCTCTCTCTCTCTCTCTCTCTCTCTCTCTCTCTATTTCTCTGTACCTACCTACTTCATTCTCCCACTTCTTCTTCTCCTTCTCCTTCTCCTTCTCCTATATCTCCTCCTTCCATCTCTTTTCCACGTTCTTCCTCGTTCCTCCACGTGGTGCTGCTACGGCCAGAGTTATTACATAATTTACGATCGCCCGCATATTTTTGTAACCCTGCCAGAGAACCAGCGAAGAGTTTACGCGAATTGGCACACCGTACTCTCCACGCGAGCTTCTTTCGATATCTTCTATTTGATTCGCGTGCGTCGTCGATTTGTTTTATAAACACGCATATACATATATTTATACACATATATATATACATATTACATATATATGTACATACATAGTCTATCTCTATATCGTATCTCTAGGTAATACATTGACATTGTACCTTAATAGTCGCAGATCGTTATTCGAAGCGAATTGTCACCTTCTGTTCTATCGTTTATACACATATACATTGCTACACGTGTCTCGATACCCCTCTCTCTCTCTCTCTCTCTCTCTCCCTCTCTATTTTTTTTTCTCTTTCACTCTGTTTTACGAGATAGAATCTACGTCGGCTTTTACGATCGGCGTTAACGGTTAACAAGCACGGCTCGGTACCGTAATATCCCGTTGGAATTGCTCTAGAGCCGTCGACGTTCGACGTCCGTGGGGGGTGCTGTCTCTCTCTCTATCTCTCTCTCTCTCTCTCTCTCTCTCTCTCTCTCTCCTCTCTCCGCCCTTCCAACGACCCTCACTTCCCCCGTACCTACCGCGTCTAGGCGCTTCCTAGGCGAGGTTAATGATTTTCTCCGATTACTCCGGGCTAGATCGATCGCCACACCTCCTCCCGAGACCTTCGAGGTCCTACCTTCAACGAGATTCCTCGATTATGCAGTCCGAAACAATACCCTTTCCTATCATATTTTTTTCCCTTTTCTATCTAATTCTTCTTTTTGTTTCTTCTTTTTTTTCTACACTTCACCTTTTTTCTTCTACTACCATCGCTCGATGAAAAGCGACGACAAAGCTTCTACCTTGAAATTAACGATACAAATACAATATCTATGATTTGATTTAAATGTTAGAAATGTAGAAAGAAAGGAAGAAAAAAGGTAGAAGGACAAGAAAAAAAAAAGAAAAGAAAAAAGTTATATACGACGGAAGAGAGAATACGTTCGTACAGGGTCGACGAATAATTTGTAGAATTTAACAAATTGCACGTAACCAACCAACCAACCAACCAACCAACCAACTTAAGTACATGGCCTTCGACTTTAGTATGAGAACGAAAATGAGTTTCACATCCTGTCGGACACGTTAGGCAAGCGTGAGGATAATTTGAAAAAAAGGGAGGGGGAGGAGAAAAAAGAAAGGAAATTTTTTAGTGACTATACATACGATTTGCGTATGTACGATACATCGTACGTAGCTAAGAGATAAGTATATACGTATGTATGTACGGACTTATATATATAAGTATGTACGTATAGACATACGTACCATGCATATGTACGTAAGTACGTACGTGCTCGCGAGCGAGTTATCACCGCACGACATTGTCCATAATTTCACGTTTCTACGAACGACGCGACCTTTCGTGGCGCATATTATTCGAGCGAATAAGGTACTTCCTACTTCGGGGTGATCGAGCCAGGATACCGTGCCAGCTTTCCCACGGCCAAGGACGCGCCACGAAAGGAATTCCCTCGTTTCGGAACATAAAAGACGAATAGAGAGACAGAGAGAGAGAGAGAGAGAGAGAGGACAAGAGAAAGAAATAGTATTACACAGGATTGGAAATTCTAAAATTTAAATCGAATTAACGTTATCGTAAATTGAAGTATATCTCTGTGTATGTAAAAATATACATACAGCGACATGCACACACCATATATAAGAATGAAATTGAACCTGTTAGTTGCGTGTACGTAGACGAATATATCAGTCACGAAGAAATGGCAATTTTTTGTCTTACGATGAGTATTCTCGTCATGCAAATAAAAAGAGAAAAGAAATAGGAAATAAAAAGAAAAACTCATTGCTATATATACACACACACGCGCGCGCGCGTATATACCTATACATGTACGTATACTCACGGATATCTCTTTTTTTTTTTAACTTTTTTATTTTTCTCGTTAAAAGTGAGCAAAGATCAAAAGAGTTATTTTTTTCTTTCTTTTTCTCTCTCTCTCTTTTTTCTTCCCCTAAGAACAAAGAGAATCATTGCATGTCAATGTTGCGCGTGCGCGAGTTGTAGATGGCAACACGGACGTATAATTTTAACCGCAGAGGCCCACGTCCTTTGCCCTCCGACGACCAATTTAATCTACGCGTAACGAAGACCGTTTAAGCAAGTTAAAAGGTGGATCGATGTCAATAATCGGATGAGAGAGCTCGTGAAGTTCGCTCGATTCTGCGCGCTCCTCCGTCTCTTCACCTCTTATTTTTTCCCTTCTCCTTTGCCCCTCTACCCCTTTTCCTTTCCTTCTCTCTCTCTCTCTCTCTCTCTCCCTCCCCCTCTCTCTATCTCTATCTCCAGCTATTTCGTTCTTACGTTGGCAAGTACCTAGTAACAAGATACATGTAAAGTAGGTACGTATCGATACGATTGGGATCAAATCGACGTGTATCTCGTTTCAATTCCTTCGGAAGTAAGTCTTATGTTGTTCTTTCTTTTTTTTTTTCTTTGCATTCCTCTCCCCTTCTTCTCCTCCCACCATTATCGCTCTTTTTTATTTTTTCTTGTCTTTGTCTTTTTTTTTAATCTTTTTTTATTTTTATTAATTTTTTCTGTAATTGTTAATCGAAAAAAAGCCGGGTCGTTCTGGCGTATTAAAAGGTCAGATTCAATTATTTCCACCACCGATCTTCTTCCTTACGAAGAATTTCTTGCTTTCTTTTCTTTTTTTTTTTTATTTAGCTTTATTTTTCTTTTGGTTGTTTTTTGTATTTCATTTCATTTTATTTTATTTTATTTTATTTTTCTTTATATTTCTTTACACAATACCGTAAAGTCGTCGTCGTCGTCGTCGTCGTTAATCGAAAACCTTGCCTCTTCTCTCGATCGATATGGTAAAAGTAAGAGAGAGAAAGATAGATAGAGAGAAAGAAAAAGACAGTGTATAGACCACACAGAGACATACCCGAGGACTCAGCAAATTTTCGCTTATCGAAGCGATTTTGTAGCTTCTACGAGCATCATCCCAATCCCACCACCTTCTCCTCTCTCCCTCTCTGTCTGTCTTTCTTCGATCCTTTCCTGGGATTAGCTGTAACCCCCTTGTCCTCCGTCCTTTGTCGCCTTTCGACCAGCGAGTTTAATCAATGCGATGCACCCGCCGTGGTCTGTCCTGACGAAAAAAATGGTGGAGCAAGCGACGAACGAGAGAGAAGAAAAGAGACAGAAAAAAAGAGAGAGACAGACAGACAGAGACAGAGACAGAAAGACAGAGAGAGAGAGAGAGAGAGAGAGAGACAGAGAGAGAGAAAATATGTAGTGGAGGTAAAAGAAGGGGTGGCTCACGCGTCGGCACCCTCTATTGTGCCAGTACTCGTTCTCCTCTCATCGTCGTCGTTCTCTCCTCTTCTTCCTCTTCCTCATCTCTTTCTCTCTCTCTCTCTCTCTCACTCTTTCCCTCTTTCCTTCCTTCGCACAAATCGCGAGCGTCGAGCAAGGGTGACAATGGGCCACGTCGAGGGCCACGCAAGAGTGCGAATCATATGCACGATACCCGCATCTACCTAGACTTACCCCCTAAGGCTTGGTACTCGAGTGCACGACATCGAAAAAGGGTGCGTTTCCTTCTCCCTCTTTCTCTCTCTTTCTCTTTCTCTCTCTTTCTCTTTCTCTCTTACTCTCTTACTGGTCTGGTCTCTTCACCATTTCTCCAGCTTTATTTCACTCCACGTTGCACTCTACTCTTTCTTTCTCTCTCTTTCTTTTTCTCTTTCTTTCTCTTTCTCTTTACGTTACTTTTTTCGAAACTTTTCACGAACGCCACTTAAATTACAGAATATCATGCGACTCTCGTCACTCGTTGCTGACACTGAAATGTCTTTCTATTCGATCGTGATTCAACGCGATTCTTTCTAAAGTCTATCTGGAAACGATTTTAAAAGAGAGATAGAGAGAGAGATAGAGAGATAAAGAAAGAGAGAGAGAGAGTGAGATGTCTCTTTTGTGTGCCAAAACGAAAGTCACTATGTATTACGTAGGAAAGAGAGAGAAAGAGAGACAGAGAGAGAAGGATCGATCCTTGGCGTTCGTCGTTTCGTGACGATCGACCGTATCCGTTGACCTTTCAAGATTAACGATCGAACCGACCCGAACGGAATGGCACTAAATACGGCCCGTCGTCAGTCCGTTTCCTTGCAAACTTTTCTCCCCTACCCATCCTCCTCACCGTCTCTTAATATCGTTCGCATTACTTTTCTTTTCTTTTCTTTTTTCTTTTCTTTTTTCTTTTCTTTTCTTTTCTTTTCTTTTCTTTTCCCTTTCTCTTTTCTTATTCATCGATACGAAAGAAAGAAAGAAAGAAAGAAAAGAAAAAAAAAAAGACGTACAATCGATCGTATACAAATTCGTACGCTTATTTTCTTTCGATTAAGATAACATTTTATATCTTAATATCGAGTAGAATATTCGTGATGATCGAAAATTATTTTATGTATATATATATTTTTTTTGTTTTCTTAGTGTTATCGAAATTAATTCGGTAACTTTTAATTGTGCGCTAGATCGAGATCTATCGAGATAATGTATTAAAAATTTCCAAATGAAATATAGTTAATATATGTTAGAGACATATTTAAGGAAATCTTCTGCCGTGTAATTGCAACGAAATTCGATATAATCGATAAGCGTAATCGAACGAGGGTGGGTATCGTTACGACTCGAATCTTCTCTTCGCTTCGATATTCAAAACGCATAAATGACGGTTCTTCTCCGTCGTCGGAATTTTTTTTAATTTTGTAGTAATTAAAATTTCTTCTTTTTTCTTTTTTTTTTTTTTTTGGTTTTATCACGAGTCATTAACGTCACGTGAAAACATTTTGCTATTTTTAAATGACGAATATTTCTTTTCTTTTTTAGTATAGTCATCGTAAAAAAAAAAAAAGAACTTGTTTCTTCGCGACTTACATACACATATATAGTAATAACGCGGACAGATGACTCGATCGATTCTTATCAAAATTATATCAATTATGTTATTGAAATTTTAAAAACTTAAGAAAAGAAAAACGAGACCTTCGAATACTTAAAAGCACAAAGAAAAAAAAAATAATTAAATAAAAGATAACATCGAAGGAGATAGAAATGGATATAAAATAATATCTTTTCTTTTCTCTTCAATTCTTTTCTTTCCTTCTCGATCATCGATCTATAAATCGAGAGAAACGAAAAACTCGAGTTTATTTAAACGTTTCGTACGTATTATTATTAGACAGGAGCTGTTAGATAGGATATCCAATTAAAACTAAAGTACTATATACTTGCTTGCACGTTACGTATGCTGCATTACGTTTACGTACATATATATACCTACGTTATATTACCTATAACGTAGAGTACTACCTATAACGTAGACCTACGTAGAAACGTTTCGGCGTACAAAGGCGGATCCAACTATTTTCGTAATCGAACGAATGCGAAAGGACTCGGTTCGGTGCACTCGCAGTTATAGAACCGATATATAGCCGTACTCGAATCGGAACGCCGGTGGTCTTATTGGAATCGAAGCGTACTCGTTCGCTTGGAAACTACGTTACTACGTTCGTCCAACCTCTTCCTCCTCTTTCTCCTTTTCCTCCTATTTCTTCCTCCTCTACTTCATTCTTCGTTTCTTTTTTTACTCTTCTCTCACTCTCTCTCTCTCTCTATTTTCTTTCTTTTTTTGCGGTATTTTTTCTTTTTTCCCCCTTCCTCCTTTTTCGATTATTTTTTTTCGGTTTTTCCTTTTCTTTCTTTCTTTTTTTCTTCCTCTTTTTTTTTTTTTAACCTTTTCCCTTACCATAAAAACTCCACGTACTCTCCTCTCCAATTATATTTTACCCAGACTGCCGCGCTTCTCTCGCTTTCGTTTTATCGTTACCAGGGAGAACAGAATTTATTCCGAGGGACGAAAAGTTCCTCCTCGTGGAGGTCGAGCTGGATTTTTTTTTTATTTTTTATTTTTTATTTTTTAAGCTTTTTTTCTTCTTTTCAGAAAGCGAAACGAAATCGTACATTTTTCTTACTCGTGGCATATCTATTCCTAGACGAGAAAAAAAAAGAGAGAGAAGCTTCGATTTGTCCTTCCTGGAAAATCCCATTTTCCGTTCTGTTTTTCTCCAAGAACGAATAGGTAGAATTAGTAGTACTTTTCTTTTTACTATCCCAAACGGTTTAAATCAATGTTTATTTCCTTTCCACAAAATTGTCGAGAAAATTGTTGGAAAATCGTAGGAAAATTTCTGTTGAAGAACGTAATAAGTTTTAACATAGTATTTTCTTGTTAATATCTCCTTTTTTCTTTTTCATTTACGAATAGATAAAAACGTATAAAAAGAATCATTGAATTATTTCTAAGATCGTATATCTCCGTTCATTGATTGATTTATTTATACAGATATTTACATACATAAATATATATATATATACATACATACATATATATTTATTTATATTTTTTATACACACACGTATATTTATTTATCACTCCAACATATTTACTTTAAAAAGATAAATGGATAAATAGATAGATGTGGTAGGGAGAATCGAAGTAAATTCAAGAACAGATGATACGTGGCGTCTGTCCGCGGAAGATACGACGGAGGCTGTTTTGAAGATGCTTTGGCTCGAGAGAAGAATGAGGATGAGGAGGAGAAAGAGGTGATGGTGGTGGTGGTGGTAGTAGGATAGGATAGGATAGGATAGGAGTAACAAAAGGAGGAGAAGTAGCGGAGAAGGAGAAGGAGAAGGAGGAGAAGTAGGAGAAGTAGGCGCGAGAGAGGCCGCGCGCGCTGTGCAAAGCGCACGTACCGCGCAACCCGTCTTGCACGATGGTGGTTGATGGGCGCCTAGCAACAGGCGTCAGGGGTTGTCAACCCCTGCCCTCGGCTTACTTTCTCCTTTCGCGGCCGCTTACGTAACCAAAAGCCGCGCTCGAGTCAGTCAGCTTTTACGCCTTTCCACCTCCTCTACCTCCATCTCTACCTCCTCTTCAACCTCCTCTTGCTTCTCCTCCTGCTTCTCTTCGTCGTTCTCATCCTCCTTCTCTTTCTCCTCTTCACTTTGCTCCGAAGGTTCCTCATGCGACGCATCCTCGCCATTCGCTGCGTTCTCGCTTCGATTGCCTCTAGCATGAAAGGGAGAGAGATAGAGATATAGAGAGATAGAGAGAGAGAGAGAGAGAGAGAGAGAGAGAGAGAGAGAGAGAGAGAGAGAGAGAGAGAGAGAGAGAGATCTCTTTCATGGAGCTTTTCAAAATCACCGAAGAGTCTTACTCCGGTAAGATTCTTTAGCAGCGTGCAATGACGAGCAGCTTTCTTTTTCTTTCTTTCTTCCTTTCTTTCTTTCTCTTCTTTTTCTTTTTTTCCTTTCTTTTTTTTTCCACTTTAAAACTCCGCGAACAAATTATTATGGAATTTTAAATACAAAGAAAAGGGGAAACGTCAGCGCTTACTTCGCTAAATACACGTATGTGTATTTTGTACGCGTTTTTTTCGCTCTTTTATTTGTATTCTTTTTTATCTCTTCTTCTTTTTCTCGACATTCGTATCCTATTCGTATCATTCATATCTACGAGCAATAGGAGTAACAGGATTTTATTGGAATAAAGAAAAAAAAGTAAAAAAAGTAAAAGCTATGATGGTCGTATATATCTTTTTTTTGTCACATATATATATATATATATATATATATATATATATATATATATTGGTTTTGTATTTTTCATTAAGCGTCTGTTTAAAAGTCGCCGATCATAAATTATTCCGATTATAATTAATTTATTATGCGGGTATATAAAATTCTTTATTGGAATGTTTTTTAATCGAATGAAGAAAAATAAATTTATACGTCGTTCCTAGCGGGACGCTTCAATAAACAATATTTTTAACTGATCAAAAAGACTTAATAAAAGTCAACGAAGCGTTAATTAATTTTCTCGATAAAGTATTACGTATAAAGGTAACGTGAATCAAGATAAAATCGTTTTTACGGAGATATCTAGCTTTTATAATAATTATATTCGACCATCGTATCTCGTCTCCCTACTTCCTTCTCTTATTTTCTCTTACCTATCCTTGTCTTTTTCTATCGTATATAACATTTTTTTTATCGTCAATTTTTCTTCTAAATTTTCAAATTCCTTTTTACGATCATCGGAAAAAGAATCTTTCACGAATTGTTGCGAAGCGTTCATTCAAAATCAAACTCTTTCTTTGACTTGTTTGGTCAAAGAGATACAGTGTTTTTTTTTCTTTTTCTTTTCCCTTTTTTCGTTTTTACTTTTTTTTTGCTCTTTTTCATTTTTTATCTTTTCTTATCTCTTCAACAGGAAAAGTCCATGTGGTCGATGGCTTTGTTACTAGCCGGACCGGTCAAATGGATCGATACGATAAAGTCGAATCGATTCTCTCGTTAATGGCTTTTCCATCTCTCTCTCTCTCTCTCTTTCTCTTTTATCTCTCTCTCTCTCTCTCTCTTTCTTTCTTACTATCCTTATCTATCTCTTTTATACATGAGTTATTACCGATGCAATAGTTTAAACGTTTAATTCGCAGACCATTGTTTTTTTTATCTATTCGCGCGGAGATAAAACATTTTGAAAAGAAAATTTGTCTATCTATATTCTTTTTCTTCTCTTTCTTTTACTGGCTGCTCCTTTCTTTTCTTTCTTTCTTTCTTTCTTTTTTTTGTCTTTCTTTTTTTTCTCTCTCTCTCTCTCTCTCGTTCTTTCCTCTCTGCCATTCTCCCACTCGCGTGGGCGTTCAGCAGTATTTCAGTATTTACGATTTCTTTGTCCTTATTTTCCTCCTTTTCTTCTTTTTTTTTTCTTTCTCTCTTTTTTTCTATCCTACAGTCTCAACGTAAGTTTATATCGCTGTTAAAAGAATGCTTTTACGAGTGCAAAGAAGGAAATATTTCGTTTCTCTCTCTTTCTCTCTCTCTCTCTCTCTTTTTATTCGTCTTGTTGTCTTTTACATTCACCTAATTCTGTCGTTTGAATTTGACTAATTTTACGAAGGAGAAAAAGAAATTACTCTAGTATATACTATTATATATTTATTGATATTTTAATTCAATTAATAGACCTTCCGATTTTGTCCTCATTTTAATTCCGAGATATATACATATATAAAAGGATCATCGAACGTAATTAAATAAGAAAAAAAAATCGATATTACTAAATCCTCGAGAGAATACCTAAAAATAACATGACAAAAAAAAGAAAAAAACGAAACGCGCATATATATATATATATATATATATATTATTATCTTGCTTGTAATCGTATTATAATAAAAATAAACGATAATAACTAAAAACAAACACGATATCTCGATAACAACGATTTCGTTATTAACAATAAAATATAAAACCTTCGAATCTAGTTAATTGAAAAAGCTTCTATTGAATGGGACGGAGTCCCATCAATCCCATATCGTTAACTCTCGTTTTATATGATCAGAGCAAACATGAAATTTCGTTTGGTCGTCTACAACTACTATCACTATTACTATTACTATTACTACACTACTTCTACTACTACTATTACTACTACTATTATTACTACTACTACACTACCACTACTACTGCTAGATTTTCATTTCCGAATACAAAATTCATTGGTTTGCCTGATGATAGATAGTAGGTACGAAAGTTATATATCTATCTATATGTGTATATCTAGACACATACTCACACACATAGACACATATAGATGCACGTAGACAAGGTTTAAACGTTTCCGGACATCATCATTCCGTAAGATCGATTTGGTCTTCTCGATTAGGGACTCATCAATACGAAATATCGATGAGGGTGAAAAGGATGGACATATTGGGGTGTAAGAGGGTGTAAGGGGGTGTAAGGGGGTGTGGGAACGGTCCTCTTCGTATAAGTTTAGAGTCGAAATTTAATTGCCCATCGTCAGACGTCGTCGGGCGTTGTCGTCAGGCGTCGTTGTCGTCGTCGTCGTCGTCGTCGTCGTCGTCGTCGTCGTCGTCGTCGTCGTCGTCGTCGTCGTCGTCGTTTTCATCGTTGTCGCACCTACGCGCGATATCCATTCGCTTCGCTAAGCCAATACCCTTTTCTAAGTGACGATAGCGTCGCTTTTATGGGATCGTAAAAGGACGGTTAGGCATCGAGGACGTTCTTGATAACGAGGGATGGGCCAAGCTGTGACTAAGGTTGTTGGAGGGTTATCGGTTTATGTGAAGGTGCTTCTGAAGCGGCAGAGAAAAGCAGAACATTCTTTTTCTCTCATCTTCTCTCTTTCTCTATCTATTTATCTATCTATCTATCTATCTATCTATCTATCTATTTATGTCTTTCTTTCTCTCTGTCGTTAGTTACTCGTCATAATTTAGGGATCGAATAAATGGAGAGATATGAGAAGATAAACGAATTGTCTCTTCGAGTATATCATTTCGGAGTGAATAAAATGTTGAATGATAACTATTCACCGTATCTAAGCATATATATGTATGTATGTATGTATGTAGATACGTACGCAATTTCGTACATTTGTATGAAAATTGTATCTAATCAATTGGTCTTGCTTTAGACGATTAGATAAAAATTGTCTATATCGGTCGTATTATAGCTGATAATTATTTCGAAACAATAACTTCCTATTTTAGTTTAGGAAGAATTATATCGATTATCGATACTCGAGTTCGTCGACGGACAAAATATAGTTTATATTGGCTAACCGTCGCGTGGTATAGAAGAAGGAGTGGGGAGGAAGTTGAAGAAGGAGAAGAAATATTATTTATCGGCATTGTGATGTTTATGGCGTAAGATTTCAGTAAATCACCATCGCGCAATAAACGTCGGGACGCCATTGAATTATACGCTCGTGAAAGCGTACGCACACAAACCCCGTACCGTTACTTATCCTCGATTATTTTCAACGACGAATATGAATCTCGGTAAGATCTTATGTTAGATAAAGTTTCTTTCTCTCTCTCTCTCTCTCTCTCTCTCTCTCTCTCTCTCTCTCTCTCTCTCTCTCTCTCTCTCTCTCTCTCTCTATCTATCTATCTATCTATCTCTGTCTCTTATTTATCCGACAATATGGCCGAGTAAAAATACAAGGGGGGGGGTCAGATAATTTACTCGCATTTTCTTTGGATCTTTCGATAGTTCGATCGATCGCTAACTCTGGGATTTCAGCGGCTAAGTCACGAATGGTTCGGAAGAAATCTCGAAGAGAAATTTTATTTCGACGTTATAAAAGTTCTCTGGGAGTCGATTAATTCGCGAGTATGTATGTATGTATGTATGTATGTATGTATGTATGTATGTATGTATGTATGTATGTATGTACGTACGTACGTATTTCGCGAAATTGTCGAGACGGAGATTGTAAATAAATTGGAATTTTTTGTAAAGAAATTTTGTTTATATAGTAGAAAATATCTTTTGCTTTATTTCTCTCTCTCTCTCATTTCAATGGGTACTAGAGTTCATGTAGCCATGGATAGCAAATTCCAAGTTTCCAAATTAAAGAGTAAGTAGTGGGGTTAGATTAGAGGGTACGAAGGGAGAGAGAGAGAGAGAGAGACAGGGTACGGTCGTAAAAGATTTGACGAGCCAGGAGAACGTCGATTTCTTCGCAAGTTCGACGAACGAGATCTTCCTCTTCCTCTTCTTCTTCTTCTTCTTCTTCTTCTTGCTTCCGGTTGATGATGAAAGTCACGACGAAGGAGGAAGTAAAGAAGGAAGAGAGATAACGACCAGAGGTGTTTGCGAAGGTTGCGACTGGACGATGCGCGTTTCCGCGGTTACAGGAGCTCGTAAAGCCTCGCTGAAGCTTGTAATAATGATAATGTATCAGAGAGAGGAAGAGAGATAGAGATAGAGATAGATAGATAGATAGGTAGAGGGTCAGAAGCTAGCTAAGCTAGCTAGCTAGCTAGCTAGCTAGCTAGCCGCGTGCCCTGAGGAAAGCTCTCGCTCGACTTGCAACAGGAAACTGTAAATTCGCCCTCTGAAATGTTTCTCTGCCGTCCCCGGAAGGAGTAGATACTAAACGTTTAGACTTTCTACGATGAATCCCATCGACTTTCGAAAGTTTTACTCTCACCCTTATTTTTCGTTTTCATTTACTTCCTCCTTCTCCCCACATGCTCAACCTACCTAGAATTTCTTTCGCTTTTATCCGTATATTTTCGAAGAGCTTACGGAAGATCATCATATAAGACTGCGATCTTAATTTTTTAGCAATTTAAAATTGTTATAAAGAAAACAATAAAAAATATATATATATGTAGTACATAAAATGATACGTATCGTCTTTGAAAAGTTCAGATTCATATAGATATTTAAAGGAAAGAAAAGAAAAAATAAAAAAAAAAAGGGAAAAGTAAAAAGAAATATATATATATTCTTTGGTTAGACGTGCGAAAGCTTTTGTGTAAGTCCATCGAGTACCTGCTATCCTTTCCATTATAAAGCAGAATGGATTTCCAAGTATCATCCTATTTTAGAAAAGGAGGAGGCTTATGTCAAAATCTTATACGCGGGAGGTACTCTCCCGTGGGAGATGGTGTAGAGAGGGAGAGGGTGGATGGGAGAGAGTGGGAGATAGATAGGTAGAGAGGGATGATGGGTGTGCGTGGGGGTGAGTATACATACTTTAAATATTGAGTTACGATGAAACCGAGTTATCCTCGTTCTCCTGGTATAATCTACAATATGTCTGGCAGACAGGCGGACAGACAGGTAGGCAAGGAAACGAAGGAAGAGAACGAAAGAAGAAAGAGAGAGAGAGAGAGAGAAACGAGGAGAGGGGAGATGTAGGGGTGGTCGAAAATGAACCGGACGGGCATCGAGTCAAAAACGTGTATTTTAAGAGCCGCACGAAAACTCGAGGTTTGTTGTATTAGAAAATCTCGACGGTACTTAACTCAACGTTTCTTCCTCTTTTTTTTATTTTTTATTTGATTCCTTTTTTTCGGGTTTTATTTTTTATTTTCTTTTTTCGTCTTTCTTTTTTCTTTCTTTGATTTTGTCCGTCTTTTAATCTCATCCTCCTTCTCTTTTCTTTCCATCTTCCTTTCTATTTTCCCGTTATATAGATCCAAAAATAAAAGCGAGGAGTCTCGAGAAAGAGAGGGAGAGGGAGAGAAAAAGAAATCATCAAAAACGCGTTCTCGTTTTATCTCATCTCGAGAATCTCTCGCGTGATTTCATCGATAATACTCGATAGGAGAAACGTATTTTTAAAAATCTCTCTGTCCTAGTAAGAATTTTAAAGGAAATTTTTACGAGGAGAAAGTAGGGAAATTTTAGAAAGATATTTTCCTTTTCTTTTTCTTTTCTTTTCTTTTCTTTTCTTTTTGTTCCTTCGCATTTCCCGAGTTATCCCTGTCCTTTTATATTCTCAATTACTTCGTTACGTCTTTTCTTTCCTTTCTTTTCTTTTTTCTTTTTTTTTTTTCTATCCTTCGACAAGTACACGCATATAAAACGTCTTCGTTTCTCTCACACACTCGTCGATATAACGCAAAAAATATTTTTAACAATCAACCAATGAAATTTTCAATGTTATAATTTTCAAAAGGAGAGGTATCGATCGGATCGAGGTGTGACTTAAGGAGTCACGTATTCGGGCCAAAGTATTACGGCTGATAAACGACATCGACTTACCATTCCGATTAACTATTCCATCGGGAGATTAACGCGTTACGTCTTCGTCTTTCGGCAAGATTTATGGTGGGATCGTGCACGAGTGCCAATCCTCGTTCGTCCTTTCATGCTCCAGGATATCATCCTGGATAGTTTTCTCTTCCATCTTCTTTCTCCTCTTCCTCTTCTTCTTCGTCTTCTTTTTCTTCTTTTTCATCTTTTGAACATCGTTGTTAAGCAGCCAACCAACCAATGTCTCTTACGGAGAATAAAAGAACGAATGAAAGGAAGTATGATACTATTGCAATTCGCATTAGAAATGCACTTTCAACGAAGCAAAACGTTTCTACGCTCAATTTTGATGATACTCCAAATTTATTTACCATTCAACGAGATATACGTATAGAAGGAATAACGTAGCTTCTTGTATATTCCCTTTCCATTTATTTCATATTTTTCGATTTACTCCTTTCTTTTTTCTTTGTTTTCTTTGTTTTCTTTCTTTCTGGATTTTTTCAAGATCTTTTTGGATAGAGTGACAAAAGGAAAAAGGAGAGAGAGAGAGAAAGAGAGAGAGGAAGAGTCACGCGTTTCTTTGATAAATTAGAACACGCGATACACGACGTATCTAAATCCCTAAAGGGTTTTTCATTATCATTCGAACGTAATGCCGGTAACAATCTTACAATATTTGTTCAGCTTTCTATGAGGTTATCTTTTCTTTTTATTTTTTATTTTTCATATTTTATTATTTTCCTTTTTTTTTTTTAGTTTTACTTTCCTTCAAGGATACTTAGTACGAACGACTTACACGATTACGGCAATAAATACTTATACTCTCGTCGAATCGCAATCAATTAGAAAAATGTTATTATCGACTGAAAGGAAATTTAAAATTCTTTTTTTTTTCTTTTTTTTCGGGAAGAATAAATTCACGGAGTTGTCGAAGTTACGACGTTTCCTGTTTAAAAGTAGAATGAGAAGAAGAAAAAGAGAAAAGAGAGAAAGAAAAGAAAAGAAAAAGAAAAACGTCTGTCAAGATGAAATAAAGAGAAAAGATGAGGGAAAGATATATAAAAGACACACACACACACACATACTATATATATTCGATATATAACAGACGAAGTGAGTGGCCCAGGCGTTTCTTTTACGAGAAGAACCTCGTAACGGGAACTTTGCCAAGAAGCGTGGGCCAATCGTTGAACGTTACCCTATAATTTGTACGTGACATTCTCGGCCTTTCAAAGGACGACTCGAAACGACGAGTCGCTCGATGCACGGACGACTTGACATACGTACGTTTTTCCTTTCTTTATTCTTTTCTTACGAATCTCGCGTACTTTTTTATTTCTACTTTTCTTTCATGTGAATTTTCAAATAGGGAATTTCTTATAATCGAATAAATCGTTAGTATCGATATACGAATTATTAATAATACTGATGATAATAATAATAATATAATAATAATAATAATAATTGTTGTAGTAATAATTGTAATAATTAATAATAATCGCTATTCGGGTTACACTCTTTAATTCGAAAGATTGATTTGTACAAGAGAACAAAAATAAATTATTTATGGTGCGGAAATATTGTTCGAAATAATAATAATAATAATATAATAATATAATAATATTTATTATACAGGGTATACTCTTTGATAAAGCTGAGTATAAATGCAGAGAAATACTGATACACAAGAAACCAAGAATAAATTATTTATGATGCGGAAATAGCGTTGTAAAGTTGCTTATATGTTTCGCACGCTCTTAAAGGAAAGTAGCGAGCCGATAAAAATAAATAATCTAATAAATGAACGAAGGAATTTGATTAGAATAGTACGATATTCGATGCAGTTGTTCACTGTTATTATTAATTAAAAAATAGATGGATACATATATTTATTAGTCTCGCTAATTCCCTTATTTGCACATGATAAAATAAAAAATAATTTTCTACAAAGTTATCTTGATCAAATATATGTATCTACGTGTCTATATTAATGTAACTAATTGCAAGATATAACAAAGAGTGTATCTCTATCAGAATTTAGTTACTAAGAACAATTTAAAAAAAAAAAAAAAACTTAAATTATTCATCAAACATACAGTGATTTTTTTCTAATACATATAAGAAATAATCAGAAAACAATAGAGAAAGATAAAGAGAAAGAGAAATAAAATAAAATAAAATAAAATTAAAAAGTTGACGGAATAAAAAAAGAAACATTTAGAAAAAAAGAAAAAAGAAATTCTAATCTCTAAATCTGATAAAGAGAGTAAACTTCATATCTCCGTAATATATTTCGTATAATCACGTTATGGCCTTGAATTATTTAAGCTTTTATTTCTACGCTTTTCCCTACCCCAACAATTTCAATGATATTCCGCGTGGGATCGATTAAAACGTTTGTATACACCCTGTATATGCCCGTAATTTGTGTGCACGTGGACGGTGCGAGGGACAAACATTGCGCGAAACGCTCGTCCATGCCATTCTCTCGACTGTTTTCGATCGGACGAGAGTGGTTTGTAGCGTCAAGGGCACTAGGGTGGTGGTCCACCCTCGATAAAGGGGAAATAGACTGACCAAGGGCGATCTGGGAAGCCTCGAATGGGCAACTCGCGAGAACTGACCGACATCGATCGTGTTTTATAACCATGGTTACTTGTTTTCTTCACTTTCTCGTATCACGACAATTTGTATTTATGATAATCTACGTTATGAAAAGTCGCGATCGACTAATCTATTTTCATTATTTATTTTTGATTGTTTCTTTCTTTTTCTTTTTTGTTTCCATTGATTAAATTATCTCCATCGAGAAAAATTAATCGTAAGAAAACGTCGACGAATCTTTTTACAGAGAATTAACGACGAGATATTTCGATCGGTATTTTCTCTCTCTTTTTATCTTGATCGTACTGTACATATACAAAGAAAGTTATGCAAACGAGAAAGCAAACAAACAAAGTAATAATTCAGGATAAAATATTTAACTCGCGTAAAACTACTTGTTACTGTCAAAAATCCGTAAAATGAGTGGTCGTTTGTTGCTTCAAACTCGCACTCGTTTTTTAAACTTCTTTAAGCGTATACACGTGCTTCTCTCTCACTTTCTCTCTCTGTCTAGGATTGTTTAATTGCAGTTAATTGCAGCTCGTCCAACTATACGTACGTCTAACCATTCGTCAGAAATATCTCGCGAATAATTTTAACTATTTGCTTAATCGTTTCGATTCACAATTTTTGAATGATACTTTATATCGATGGTCGAACTTTTTGATATTTTTCTCTTTCGTTCGTATGCACGCGCGCACGTACATACGCTAATGAGCAGTTTCGAGATCTCTTTCGGCTTGATAAATTAAAGGTTCTCGCAAAAAGGTATTAACGAATTGCATTTTGATCGAACCAAATTATACGAGACTGTTGAAATATTTTAATATGAGGATCTCCGATTTTTTTCTCTTTTTCTCTCTTCTTTTTTTTTATTCTTTTTTTTCTTCTCGTTTTATTATACGCATGCTCGTAATATTCTCGTAAAGTCATAGAAATTTTGTTCATTTTGTAACGAGCATTAACGTAGATTGTGGGGTAATCAATAGCGGATTTATGACTTGTCAGTGAAGGTGCTTGCCTCGGGGCCCCGTAAGACAACGAACAGGGCCTCTCCTACACATTTCATAAAATATTAATTTGTATTACGTGATAAATTTAATTTAATATCTCTTCCGTAGTCGTTTTCTCTCTCTCTCTCTTTCTCTCTCTCTCTGTATGTGTTTACGTATATATATAATTGCTTAGAAATAGACTAATAGAAATACACTACTATAGTACTATAAATACTAGAGTTTAAAGTTTTCAAGATAAATTTATTATGGAAATAAATAGAGATTATTACTAATAGCAATTACTAATAACAAATTCCTCTGTTTATGTTCAAAACATATATATATATATATATATATATATATATATATATAATTTTTATTTATATATTTGTGGTAAGAGTATACGATATTTGAAAAGTCTATTTTTAACTTTATTTGCATAAAAATAATATATATATATATACATACATACATAATTGATTTATTTTAATTAAATTTGAATTATTCCTAAAAATGTTTTAACATCTTAGACCAATGAAATATCTTACGAAGATTAAATTATACCAACGTTAAAGATAATAAGAATTATATAGATAGATAGATAGAAAGAAAGAGAGAGAAAAAGAGAAATGGATAGATAAACGCTAAAAGAACAGCAATATAATGGAATATTAATTTCATACGACGATGACTGAAGCGTTTTAATGATAAACGAAAGGTGCGAGGGACGACGACGTTGTTGTATCCTCGTAGATGGTAAACAGGTGGTTCGTGCTGTTTTCAGGTGGCAATAGATGACGATGAAACACGCTTGTTAAAGGAAACTTGTATCTTGATAGAGCAGTGGTGTCTAAATTATTTAAATTTGCGAGCCCTTTTATCTTTTCTTTTCTTTTTCATTTATAATTCAGCAGAACAGTGTGTTCTCCAGAATAATTACTGAACTATATTAAACTAATACAATTATACCTCATAATAGTATCGTTTCATTTCTATTTTTATTCTTGCTTCCAAACAAAAAATCAAGAAATTAAAAGAAACAGCATCTCAAAATATTCGCGACGGCTATAACTATTTTCGAAACGAACGATAATTTACGCGTTCCATTCGTTTTTACAAAAATGTGTTTAATATCTTCGCGATACTTTTTCTATTCTTTTTTTTTTTTTTTGATAACAAATCAATATCGTTGCTACCGAAAAAAAATATGTGTGCGTGCATGCGTGCGTCGACAAATTCATTTTTTTTTCCCTCTGAGAAACTTTGTTTAATCGTCGTTCTCTCATCAAAGGAAAAACCATTTTTCTTTTCTGTCTCTCTCCCCCTTCTTCTTTACCTTTCCCTTTCTTCCTTCCTCTCATTATTTTCATTCGAGCGCGAACTTATAAAAACGTTTGGAAAAGCGAAAGAGAAATTGTCGGGCTTTTTGATCGAACGCGGAAAACGCTTTTGGTAATTTCGTTCGCGCGTAGATTAGTCCAAAAGGACTAATTACTTTGATCGTTTCGAGGGGGAAAAAAAAAATATGAAAAATAAAAAGAAAAAAAAAAGTGGAAAAAAGAAAAGGGCAGAAGTTAATTACGGCCACACCGAAATTACAAACGACGCTTATATACCTACTATATATAAGAGCTGGGCGTGTTAACGTCATCGAGATCGATTCGTCATGGCAGAGGATGGAGGTTTAAGCCGGGGCTGATCGCGTTACTCTACACTAGAATATATATCTACACACATACATACGTAACACACATAAACACACACATCAGTTCGTATAAAATTACAGCTTCTAGATGAAAGAACCGCGAAAAGATCAAAAGAAATAGTTTTATAAGTCGAAGGGAAGAGACGAGAAAAGGAAAAAAACAGAGATATGGAAGTGAGAGAAGAATAAAAAAAGTGTCTCGACTTCTAATAGTAATTATAATAATTATCATTATCATCACCATCATCATCATCATCATCATCATCATCATCATCATCATCATCATCATCATCATCATCATCATAATCATCATCATCATCATCATTATCATACGATTTGTTGAAACGATCTATTACAAAAAAAAACCAACAAAAAATACAAAAAAAGAAAAAAAAAAAGAAAATTAGAAATAAATATATCTCGTTGCCTTTCTCTCCTTTTACGCTCTTCGACTTCGATTCTCGAACGCGAGGAAAAAGAAAAGAAAAGAAAAGAAAAGAAAAGAAAAGAAAACAAGAAAAAAAAGAGAGAGAGAGAGAAAAAAGGAAAAGGC